>NC_056733.1:304179443-304221943 GCF_019279795.1 Protopterus annectens | reverse complement strand
TCACAACAACTGCATTCGGCATTTTCAGAAGTAGTAGATTGGTGTTCACAGTTGCAGTGTCGAGCAATGTGCGCTCGACATAATGATAGTAAACCGTGTGTGTGTGTGTGTGTCTGTGTATATGTATATATATATCTATATATCTATATATCTATATATATATATATATATATATATATATATATACACACACACACACACACACACACACACGTATATATATAATTATATAAGTTATAAGCTATTGATCCTTGTGTATCTGTTCCCATGAAGTTTTTCACCCTTATATTTTAAGCATGAATAACCCAGAGTTGAATAAAACATTTGCATTTTGTCCCTATCCATGAGGGTCAAAGGTGCTAACCTGGTGTGAATTTGCAGTTATTCATTCATTCATCCAGGTTACATTTGATTAGTGTAAGATAACTGCTTTTGCTTTTAGTGGAAAGGAAGACAATTCCCAAGACACTGTGTTCTCTGTGATACATATTTGTCTCTCCAACATATTCCATTTAAGTTGCAAAAGAGATTTAGATCTCTTAAGCAGGATTTTATGTTTTCATTAGTCTTGCAAATGTGCAGTATGTCTGACAGCATGTGATTTGTTGAGGATCTATAAGCGAGTCTGAGATCTCCACTGACAGTAGCTTGCATGACATTGTGAAGAGGGACAGGCATTGAAATGGTATACAGTGTTTATGTTATAGGTCCTTGATTTTCTTTTCTTTTCTTTGTTTTTTGTCCTTCTCCCTGGACCACATGATGATTTGCCTTTGTAGTGAGGGATGACTGTTGCAGTCCTCCATTCCCTAGGGATGAAGCCTGTCTAGAGGCTGTGGTTGAATATAGATTATTGTGGGCATGACAGAACATTTTTTGTGTTATTTTGTAGGCAGGACCCATTGATGCAGTGTTTTTAGCTCTGAAGAGTGCATTGAGGACCTGTTTTTTAGTGATAGTGGGGGAGAAATGGTAGAGGTCATTTCCTGAGGGAGAACTTTGGGTGATGGAGGGGGGGTAATCAGAGCCAAATTCATTGGTTAGTTCAACACACTGCTGGGTGTTCCTGTTAAGTTTGTGCACATAACTGAAACATGCCTTATGGTTATCCTAGGCCTGGGAGGCTATTTTTGCCTCAAAGTTGGTTTTTGTGGATTTGTTATTCCCCTGAGTTTAGATTGATGGGGGAGTTATTTGTCTTTTAGACATAGCCCTTTCTGTTTCTGGACAGGATTTTCTTTATTTTGTGGTACAACCTATTTATAGTAGATATCCACTAAGAGAGCTTGTGTTTGACATTTGTCCTAAGTTTATTTCGGTTTGGTACTACTGTTTCTGTGCAGTTCTTTACATGCTTGTACAGGGTTTCCGTAAACACTTTCTCATAAGCCACCCTGTTCTTTGAGTTTTGGGGGGGCTTGGAATTTAGTGTGTCATCACTTAATAGGAGGTAGCCTTGGAAAAGTTCTTAAAGGCTTTGGGGTTTGCTGGAAGTTCAGCCTGTATATGTATTTCATGAGTGACCACTGATCTGACCAGTGAGGATATTATAGAAGGTGGTGTGCAACATTACCTCACTTTTTGTGAGTACCAGATCTAGGATATTTGCACCCCTGGTAGGTGTGTAGACTTGCTATTCCAGGTTGTTTGCATTGGCAAGATCCAGGAATCTTGAAGCCTGTATGTTAGTGGTTGTGCATGTATCCCAGTTTTTGGTGAGATAGTTGAAATCACCCATGTATATGATGTTAGGCTGAATTGTGAGTGACTCTAGTGCATTCAGGTATGTGGTATGGTTATCCTTGGTCATAAACAGAGGCCTGTAACTAGCATAGATATTGTACTGGACTTTAGCGAAGGTTAGTTGGATATGGAGTAGCATATAATATTGAATTCCAATCTTGAAGTCTGCTAACTTTTTGTGTAGATTGATACACGTCCACATCTTGTCTCTTCTTGTGCAGTAGCTGGTATAGGGAGGGCATTATAGCCTTGTACTGCTGGTGTGGCTTCTGCAGCTTTATACCATGTCTCAGTAAATGCACAGATATCCACATTCTCCAGGGTGAGGAGTCTTTCCAGAAAGTAGAGGTTCTTGTTGAGACTCCTGGCTTTGGCAGTAACACCTTAAGTTTATCTTGCATAAAATTTGTTATGCTGAAAGTTTATTGTGTTGGCATTGCCTAAAAAACGGCACTATAGTGTTGGTTAATATTTTGGCCAATATCTGAAAGCCTAGTGGAGACAGACGCAGACCATTCCTGACAGCCTGCTGTACAAACTGATGAGTTTAAAACTGCTTGGGTCTGATGTAACCCTCTCCTTTGCGAATTTTACCATTGCAGACTTTCACCATTTATCAAGGGCTTGTCCATATGATAACCATTTGTTTAACATGAATGATAGAGATTTAGTTAGGGCTTCCTTGATTTTCTGTAGGAAACCATCATCAAGTATGTTGTGTGGTGCCACGAAATTTAAATGTTTAATTTTACTTGTGGCAGTATACCTATTTTTACTCCATCATGGTGGCAATAATATTGGAGAACCCGTACTAATAGTCCAGCATTTTATCCCTTGTACTGTAATGGTACATGTGGTGATACTGTATTCCATTACTGTTGGATTTCTCTTTACCATTTAGGTCTGGCTTCTGCAGTGCAATTTCTGAGACAGCGATCTTTTGTCCATCAGATCTATTATAGAGTAATATGGGTTTTGCCACGTGCTTCATTTCTTCCAACATCTGAAGGACATTGTAGGCAAACTGGAAAACTTTCAGATTGTTCCTACGTATGCATTGTGTGTGTGTGTGTGTGTGTGTGTGTGTGTGTGTGTGTGTGTGTGTGTGTGTGTGTGTGTCTGTCTGTCTTTGTGTATTGCATTGCAGTAAGTTGGTGTCATTTCCAGAATTAGTGTTTCTGCCTTGTATCCAATGAGTGCAAAGATAGAATCTGCCCCCATGACCCTGAATTAGGTCAGGCTGATTATCAGAGAATGAATGAGTAGTAAGGCTAGCCACCTGGTGGTGTGACTATTGGCTGTAAATGATTGCCACTTTTAAAAGCACACCCCACCCACATGTGTACAAAAGGGAAAATGGGGTTGTGGATGGAATGAGTAATATAAGTGCCAAGAGAAGAGTAATAGCGTTTGAGAAGTTTTTTTTCCATCTGTAAGGTGTTGCTATTAAAGTTCAGAAGGAATAGTATCTTCGTGATGAAAATCAGTAGCGTTGGGACACAGTTATTCCATTTGATTACCACACATACCCAGCTGAAGTACAGTAGCAGAAAACTGATTGAGGCAAATCAGAGTTTAGCAAGTCTCTTCCACTGTAAATAAGTGTTGCAGTGGCATTAACATAAAAAGATCTCAGTTGTAATGCAACAGCACAGAAAAACTCCAACACTTCATTGTTTGTTAATCTTTTGGTCACCATCCACCATCAGCCAGTTCAGTCCCTTCACCCATGGCATACTAGCACACTGAGATTGACATGCAGGAGTAAAGGTTCACAACAGTCACGTCTGTAGGCGATAGATGTTTTGAATACTCCTGAAACCCCATTTCCACTGATTGGAAAGTGCAGTGCAAGGCCTTCTACACTGGACTTTTTGTGAGTGAAGAATTCAGCACAACCATGCTCATTCACAGGCTTGTGCCCTACCCTACGTTATCTTAATTCCAGAGAAACAATCCTGACCTTGTCCAATATGGAGCTGTTTTGGTGGTAGCCAACACTTGACTGTGATAAGTCAGCTCGAATTTGACACTCACTCCCAGCACTTGCCTGGTGACTTTTCCAGCTCCCAGGACATTAATTGAAACCAATCTGTCAGTAGCATAGTGACTGCTAAAACCCTCTACACTGCAGAGCAGTGCATCAACAAGGTCAGGAAGCAAAGCCAATGAATCACAGCACCAAAAGATTAAAAGCATAAGTAATAGTAATGTTTAAGGAATATGCAACAATACAATCCTGTGCGGTTGAAGGAATAGTAGACGTCCAGCAGAAGTATTTGTTTCATAACTCATTAATCCAGAATAAACAAGAGTGAGAGTAGAACATGAGTTTCTTTCCTCCCTAGTTTGTAATTACAGGTAACATGGCTGGATCAAGTAATTCTGCAAGTATTCAGTTTGCTCTTCCCTAACACAATTGTTCTTTAAGTTTGACCTTCTTATTCTAATAACTATTAGGGTTTACTCTCTTGATCACTTGTTTCTGGTGATACTGTTTGAATTATATAAAGGTGAAATGGAAATGAAATCTAAAGAAAAAATATACAGCACATCAGCCACAATGGAAACATGTATGCCATAACACTGGAAAAGAATATAACAGGAACAAATTTATCCTGTAATCAAGTTTTTGATTTACGAGGAACAGATCAGTGGTTAGTGTTGCCGCCTCACAGCAAGAGGTTCTCTGGTTCGATCCTCGGCTGGGGTACCTTCTGTGCAGAGTCTGCATGTCCTCCCTGTGGTCACGTGGGTTTCCTCCGGGTGCTCAGGTTTCCTCCCACATCCCAAAGACATGCTGTAGGTGGATTGGACACTCTAAATTGTTCCTAGATGTGAGTGTGTGCGTGTGTGTGTGCCTTCTGTTGAAGGTTGGGCACCGGGCTGGCAACTCGACACTGTAAAACTCCACTGCCAATCATGAGCAGACGGGTGATCCGCTGTGGCGACCCCTAACCTGGAGAAAGCCAAAAGAAGAAGAAGTATGGATTCCATCCTGGCTGTGGAACATTGGATCATGGAAGTTTGGCAATACTGTCGTCATGTGCCTTGTGGACAAGGAGAGGGCCTATAACTTTGTTCCCTGGAATTATTTAGAAAAAGTGCTGCACCATTAAGAGGTCTCAGGGCTGTTGCTATGTGGCATTCAGTTCATGCGTTTGTTGAGTGAGAGTTGTTTGAACATTCTTGGCATTATGGAGTACATTCTTATAAGCCTAGCTTCCTACCATATGTGAGTGTCTAGTCTCTCCTTCTGTGTGTAATTTTTATGGAGACTGTATCAAGATGAATCCATGATCTGGAGAGATTCCAGTTTGGAAACGCAGCTGTGACATCTCTGATGTTTGCAGATGATGTTTTTTTTGTTAGCCTCAAATGACTACACTTTCCAATATTCATTGGAGAGGATTCACTACTGAATGTGAAGTGTCTGATATAAACCCCCCCACCTCCGTACTAAAAATAAGTATAGATATTTCTCTGCAAGTGGAGTGAAGCAGTTAATTTGGTTCTTCATGTAGGTACAGTAGCAATACTGCAGGCTTTGTATTGTACTGTGGTAGTGAAGTGAGAGCTTACTCATATGATGACACTGTCAGTTTTCCAGCCAGTCCATGTCTCCAACCTCACCTGTGGTCATAGGCTTTCATACTGACTCCGCTCACGGATGCTTGGGTTACTTATTGCAGTAGAGTGAGGAGTGGACTAATCTGGGATGATATCAGTGTTTTGCCAGTGCTCCTTTATGTTGGGAGAAGTGAGTCAAGTTGGTTTGGGCACATTATGACGATGCTCTGTGGGTATACTAGACACAGACCCCTGACAGGAGGCCCTGGGGCAGATATGATGGAAGGCTTATATCTCTCAGCTCACCTAAGACCACTGTGAAATCCACCGAAATGGATTGAAAAATGTTGTTGGAGATAGAAATGTCTGGTCTACCTTCTTTAGCATGCTACACCTTGACCTTTCTAGCAATGTGAAGATAAATGGTTAGATAGAAAATTGATCTGATCTATACAAGCTAAAATGCAAAAACTACTTTTCTGAAGGGTGGCAGACTCCTGAATATCCCTAAGTCTAAGGTTGTGCCATCTTTAGATAAGGGAAAATAAAAATTGCTTAACTTAAAGGTTGTGTGACCTCCAAGTTACTATAATTAAATAGATTAGGCAAAACTGTACTATAATCCAAAAAAAAGACATTTAATACTTATGTAAAACAATAGATAACAAGGCCAAAAGATAAGAAAAAAAAACATATCCTATACACATCTCTCTCTGTGCAAATTATTTTTTTTTTGTATCCTGTGTCCCTGTCATCTTGTTAAAATTATACTACCGTCCATATTTTGTCTCTCAATTTCACAGAAATCCATTCAAGTTCTTCTTTGGTGATGCATTTCAGGAGTCATGAAGATCTATTTCAGTCACATTTTATAACAAACTGAGCTTGAGATAGCTACTGTGTCCTTAGACAATCAGTAGTATAAGCATTTCCCTTTTTTATAAACTAATTTCTTACAAATTTACCTACCATTATTTCCTGTAATTTATTGAAAACACATAGCACTGTTATGTTCAATAGCACTGGACAATTCAAAGTCTGTGGATCTTAAGGCCTGACTTAGTTCAGGAGCTGTTTGGAGCCTGAATGTACATAATCCTGGACATGCAAAGCATTGGCACAGTAAATATCGACAATGACATAACACCATATTGAATACCAAAAAAAAATTTTTTTTTTCATGTGGGAAGTCCCCACCCCACAAGTGGTGAAGGGGCAAGCCCCACATTTTTAAGTATAATACCAGCATGGTCATACCATTTGAAAAATGGAGATATCTCCATACAGTGCCAGTGTTAAAAATAGACAAACGCACACACACATGGGGTCATTTAAGTTTGTTGTTGTGTATGTGTGAGAGCTGTTCTGTTGTCTCAGTTTAGCTGAGAGATCATCTGGTTAATGGTACCAATGTGAGATTACTAAAATGTTGCAGATGGGAAATATGTCCCTGCTTTGCTATTGTTCTTTCTCAAGACTTGTTGTACATTAGTAGCAGGGAATGTGGTAGAGCAGTTCCCCCATAAGAAAATGATGTTTATAGAGTTGCATGCTTCTAGTTTTTAAGTTTTGTGGCATGTGTGTTGGAATTTCGGCATTGTTCGTGACAATCATTTTATGTCAATAATTGATATTGGTGCTGGGCATTCTGCAGAACAGTTATCATATATATATCTACACACACAAACACACACACACACACACACACACACACATATATATATATATATATATATATATATATATATATGTTTCATTTCTAAGGATACTGCCCTTGGTTATCTGACAAATTATATTTTCTTATGGCTCAGCTGCAAAAACAGTCCAGAAATAAACAGCACTCCTTGTTGGATGTCAAATATTAAACAAATAATTTTCCTTTGACTCTGTTCACTGACTACCTGTTCCACAGCCATCTCGTGGTGTTGGAATACTGCGGAACAAAAATTCTGATTATCTTCTACCTACACATGTTACAGTTTTGCTAACATAGTGTCTTGCCAGTAATGTATTAGGACTTGCAGAAAAGTGGTACTAGGACATATTAACCAGGTATGGTTCTGTAGAATGGCACAATCTCTTATTACCCACACTGACTGAAATAGCAGTATGGTAATAAGGAAGTGCTGGGGCAGAGTAAAACCCAGTTATCAGATGTGTTCTGTTAAAACAGTGCACACTTTATGTTAGTATTTATCTTTGGCTGTGCATTGCACAACTGACATGCACAAACATGATTTTATGTACTTTTTGCTTTTTGCTTCTGTTGCTGTGCCAGTGAAGTATCACAGTTTAAAATTAGTATCCACCTACTGATACTGCTTTAACTTTACTCAGCGTGGCTGGAGTGGTAGCATACACTAACTGAAATAATTAATCAACAGGACTTGATGCAGGTGTTAATTGGCTGTACTGTACCACCCCCACTCACCCATAAATAGAGTTGTTCAGGACTAGCATGTTCACTTTGCAGATTTTCAACAAAAAATAGTTTTCATTTTGGCAAGTTCAGTAACATATTTGTGAAAGAAAATATTAACTTAGGCACAGCACCATAAATTATATTAGTATTATGGTTTTAGTGCCACCCGGTGGTTCTTAGTGCCTACTTATGTGTATGCAGTGATGTATTTACCAGATTATCAAAAGCCTGTTTATAATTTTAAGTTTGTGTTAAATAACAAACACTCATTGTTTGTGCTTGTAAAGCACAGCTGCAGATAGTGGCACATTACATATATTCTAAAAACTGGCAACTTGGTGTACATGAAATTAACTGTCATTTGTAGTTTAGAACCCAAATTTAAAAATAATTATGCAACAACTTTTTATACTCATGAACTGTCATAGTTTCACTTTGGTTGCAGTATGAACTGTGACAGCTGTCATAATTAAGAACTATAAAATAGTGAAGTTAGTATAAGCGAGCTTACATTTATAACATTTTAAGTCATAATTGTATTTTAACATTAGATCATTCTTCCTCAACCCTTGGGTTTCAGACCTGACCTCAGATCTGACTAGGCCTCTTTCAAAAAGTTAGGATCCGAAGCTCGAGCTCCTCCTCTACCCATAATGCCCCATTTCACCCCGATTACCTCAGGTCTCATTTGCTGAATCCGCGGTGGTGCAGCGGTAGCGTTGTTGCCTCACAGCAAGAGGTTCTCCCGTCCGATTCTTGGCTGGAGTGCGGGGAGTGACTTCTGTGTGGAGTCTGCATGTCCTCCCTGTGGTTGGTGGGCATTCGAAAGACATGCGTAAATTGGCGTGCCTTCGTTGAAGGTTGAACATTGAGCTGGCACCTCAACGTTTGTGAAAGTCTACTGCCAATCATTAGCGGACCGGAGTTTCTCTGTGACGACCCCTAACCGGGAAAAGCCAAAAGACAACAACAACCTCAGGTCTCGTTTGCTGCTCTTTGGAGAATTATCGTGGTATGCTGTCTCAAGCTTCCTGGGAGAAGTTTCAGCTAAGTTGATTGACTTTCTTGTGCAGTTTTTACCTTTACTGCTACTCTACCCTACCTCCTAACCTGTGTTTCTGCTATATAGTATTAAAAAAAAAAAGGGTACTTGTGTATTATTGCAACCTGATTTTTTTGTGGGCGTGAAATTCGGAAACTGCAAGTGAAACGAAGGCATGAGAAAGTCTACAGTGTTATTCAAAGTCCTTATTGCAGATTAAGAACTTTGCCTTAGCTTGAGGGAGAGAAAATATTTAGAAAATCCTCTTCATCAGTGGCGTGCATTACTGACGCACAATGGAAACATCAGCTTGCAAGTCACTGTGCATATGTTAGCCTGAAATTTCGAGGTCTGGGTTCTGTGAACCTGAAACAGGTGTTCAAACTTGTGAGGATGGTGTGTTAAGAAGAACCGGGTCATGGCATTCCTCCTGGAAACACAGATGACATTATTTGAATAAAAGTAATATGAGTGTTAGTGATTGCTTGCAGCGGGCATGTAATGTAATACTTTGTAATCAGAAGTGCTTCACAAGTCTTGCTTCTAGAAGCATATTGCGTCCACCTTTGTAACGTCGTGTAATTCATAATTTTTTCATTGGTGTTAAACATTTGCTGTCATGCACAGTAGGTAATGGTAAAATAAACAGCAGTCCAGGTTTAGTTCACAAAAAGTAAGTAAGCTGTGGCTCTATTTCTGAGAATTACACAACGTTACAAATCTGGTTGCGATAATACTTAAGTACTAAAAAAAAGTCTTTGTTTAGTAGTTTAGCGTTCGCTGGTGCATTCTTGGTAGAAATTGTACTTTCCCTTTTTCTTCCTTCTTCTATTTCTCTTTTTTCCTTCCTTTATTTTTGTAGGATGCCTGAGAAGCCTTTAGGGTTTAAAAAGTCCACTTCCTGTGGGCACGAGATTCCCTTATTTGATGCCCACAGAGAACATTGTTTCAGGCCTGCTCACCATGAAGCCCTCCTGCTCAATCTGCGATGGGTTTCACAAGAGAGGACTGGCTGACAGGAGAAACAAACTCATTTTGAAGAGGTTTTTACATACTTTAGCCCCGTCTGCATGTTCTTCGTCTTTTTCAGGGGTTCAACCCCCCCCCTTCAAAAAACATAGAGAAGACAGGGAATGCAGAAAACGTTCCCTTGGGATATCTGCTTCCTCGTTTTTAGACGAGCCTTCAGCCAAGTCACCTAAAGCATGGGATCCCAGATCCTCTGATCTGAGTAAGTCTGAGTAAGTCTGCCTAATCCTTTCCTTGGCTCCGAGCCCCCTTGCCTTCATAGCCTCCTCTTCCTCCTAACACAGGGTCTCCCTATAAAGAGATCTCCAAGGATTTCATCCAGGCCACCTTCTACAGCATCATCTGTCAGGTCTTCCCACAGCCTTTCTGAATCAGAGGTGGACAGATTGAGGAGGCAGTTCCTTCAGATGCAAATACACATGAGGATCTTACCAAACCCATCCCCTGCCAGGACCCTGGGAAGACCGTCACCTTTTAGATGTTGATCTCCCTCTCTGATCTGACCTGCTGCTTCAGAGCCCTTGGACCCAAATACCCTGAGAGCCGAGATGATGAAGCCAATAGTGAATTGCTCTTTGACTCCGGCACCTTCTCTGACTCACTCGGTCCTTACTGTCTTGGGGCAGAGCGGCTATCAGAGCTGAAGCCTCAGTATCATTTCTGAGGGGTTGACATTGACTCCAAAGTTTTTGGAGCCATTGGTTCCCCTCAGAGCATCAACACTTGACAGCTTAACCCTGACTTCCCTCTCAGAGCAGAGGGCTGGAGGGGCTCGGTTTCCTCTTCCCTGTAGTTTTGGCTCTGGGGGATGGTCTTTGGCATCTCCAGCCCATTCTGCTTTTGAGGTGGTAGAGAGGGTTCTCTCCATGCCCAGGAGATCCTTGGCTCCCACTCTTTTGGATTCATGTCTCACCCATTTGGTGACTGTTTCTGAGCCCTTACCTCTGCCCCCTGTGGGACAGCAGGTCCAGCAAAGCCTGCAAGTGCTTCCACCTTTGAAACCCCAGATCTCTTCCATCATCTCCCTGGAACACCCCAATAAGGAGATTCCTCAGAAGAGAAGGTGCAAAAGGAGGCACTTGAATTCCCCAAAGGAATCAGTAATAGAAGATACTAATTTTGAGGAATGGAAAAGGTTCCCCAGATCTCCATCTGAGGATGTCTCGTTCAGAGACATCGTGGAAATCCTCTACCAAAGAGGTGCATTGTCTTCCCAAAACCCTACCTTGGAGGAAACAATGTTCTTGGAGGCTTTTGGGTCTGGCCCATCTACATCTTGGATGTCCCCCCCGATGATGCACTTGTCACCTTGGTATCAAGCAGGGCATGGAAGGATCCGCACCCTGTAGAACCTATCCCCAAGCATGCAGATAAAATCCTTAGTGCTCTATCTGACTGACCCCACTGGACTAAAGGAATCTTGGTAGATGCCATGGTGGTTGTGGCAGCCCCCAAAAAGAGCTGGCCCAAGAAAGCTCCACTGTCCATCCCTCTAACAGGGAGTCTAGGATGATGGACAAATTTGTCACAGGAGTTTACACCTTCTCTACCTTCACCTTACAAGCCTCAAACCACCTTTCCCATTTTACTAGGCTACAGAGGAATTTAATCAAAGAACTCTTTAGCTTGGTCCCAGAGTCCATGTCTGATGAGGAGAGGAAATCCTTCTCCTCCAGATTGGCCACTCTACAGTCAATTTCCAATGTGTCCATGAAGGTAATCTCCCAAGCGATGGAAGGTACCTCAAAGGCTGCTGGCTCTGGCATTGCCATTAGGCACCATGTCTGTTTACAGCTGTGTGACTTAGAAGAACCTTTCAAAGCATCTTTTGTCAGTGCTCCTTTTGATGGATCATCTTTGCTTGGTCCCACTATTAAGAGACGCACTCTCCCATAGTGAGATAGATGGAAAGGCTCTGTCTGCCATTGGAATCCATTTTTCTTCCCCCCAAAGATCATTTTCCAGGAATCAGTTGTTGGGGGGGGGGACTGTGTTTCATGAAATCTCTGGGTTCTTTTCAGAAAATGGATGGTACTGTGGTGCAGCAGTAGCATTGTCACTTCACAGCAACTGGTTCTCTAGTTCGATTCTTGGCTAGAGTGCCTTCTGTGTGAAGTCCACATGTTCTCTCTGTGTTCATGTGGGTTTTCTCTGGGTGCTCAAGTTTCCTCCTACATTACAAAGACATGTTTCTGGAGCATTGGCTTTGTTCCAAGTCAGACATTCCCAGTAATCAAATGTTAAATAAAATAAATCCCAGGGAGAATATTCTCCCAGAGGCAGAAGGGGAAACCGTTACAATGGTAGACGCTGCCCACGTGGCAGATGGTGTCCACAAAATCAAGGGTCTTGGGATTCCTTCTTGGACAGGCCCTTTCAGTGCTCCTGTAAGGTTGCTGGCTGTTCCTTTCTGTAGGCAGTAGGGGGCACTTATCCTTGTACCCAGAAGCCTGGCTAGCCATCACAAATGATCACTGTGTACAAATGATTGTATCCAGAGGATACTCCATTCCTTTTTCAAAGCCCCCCAAACCAAAAAGCTCTCTCCCAGATGTTCTACCCAATCAGAGAGAGGCATCAGAGTTGGAGATGTCAAAGCTGCTCCAAAAAAGAGTCACCCAGAAGGTCCGTCCAGATCAAGTTGGATCAGGCATTTACTCAAAATTCTTTTTAGTACCAAAAAAGACAGGGGACCTCAGGCCCATCTTGGATCTGACATCCCTAAACAAATCAGTAGAAAACACAGAGTTCAGGATGGTCCCAGTCCAGTCCATTCTACCTATTTTGAAAATGGATGACTGGATGTGCTCAGTAGACCTGAAGGATGTGCACTACCATGTTCTGGAGCACCAGTCCATCTTGATGTATCTATGCTTCAGGCTGGGAGCCAGGCATTTTCAGTTCAGAGTGCTTCCCTTTGGTCTCACCATAGCCTCCAGGTTGTTCACCAAATGCATGGCAATAGTTGCATCTCATCTCAGACTGCAAAGATTCCACGTATTTCTGTACCTAGATGACTGGCACCTAACTGCTCCAACCAGGCCTCTACTCATCTGAGCCAGGGGCTATCTGTTACAACTAGCTCCTGCCTTCGACATAATAATCAATGCAAAAGTCTCAGCTACAGCCACTTCGGAACATAGACTTCATAGGGGCTCATCTGGATATGTCCAAGACCTTGGCCTTCCTTACTCAGGTCAGGATTTCCAATCTAAGACTACATATCAGACAGATTTTGGTAATCCTGGTTCCTCCAGCAAAACTAGTACTCTGGGTTCTTGGCTCCATGGCTGCCACCATAACTCTGTTACCAATAGCATGTCTACACATGAGAATTTTGTGATGGACCTTAGCAGTCCAGTGGTCATTACATCAGCACCCCCTCAGCTACCCAGTCAGACTATCATGAGTGTGCAAAGATTCTCTCCTATGGTGGCTTCATTCCTCAGAGGTTCTTCAAGGATGCTCTTTTGTTCTCACCCCCACCAAACGCCATGTTGACCACTGATGCCTCCCGGGAGGGGTGGGGCATTTCTTGGGTTGGATGGTCCAAGGCATGTGGATGTCACAGGAGACAACCTGCATATCAATGTCCTGGAGATGATCGCGGTCCTTTTAGCACTGCAGGAATTTCACAGCTTTCCCCTTCTAGGGACTATTGCTATACAAATGGACTATATGTCGGTAGTGTGGTACATCAACAAACAAGGGGGAACCAGATCCTGCCCCTTATGCCAAGAAGCAATGAGACTGTGGTAGTGGTTGATCTCTACCAACCGCTTTCTGATTGCAACACAAATTCCGGGGGGAGTGCAGCATTCTAGTAGACAACCTCAGCAAGGTCTTACTGATGCCTCACAAGGGGTTTCTGAATAAGTTAATGGTGAACATGATCTTCCACAAATGGGGTCAACCTTGCTGCGATCTCTTCACATCTCCTCACAACAACTAGTGCAGCAGGTTCTTCGCTTTGACCCCCCCCCCCACTCAGAAACAGTCACCCAGGGATGCTGTGGTCCATGCTTGGCCTTCTGGATTGCTTTATGCCTTTCTGCCTCTGCCGTTGATCCTAAATTTTCTTCAGAAAGTTTTCAGGTTGAAAAGCAAAGTGATTCTCTTTGCTCCCTTTTGGCTTTGCAAATCTGTTTCACCTTTCTTTGGTCTTATCTGATTTGCCCTCCAGGGATGCTTGAACCACATCCAGATCTGCAGTTCCTTCAGATGCAAATACACATGAGGATCTTACCAAACCCATCCCCTGCCAGGACCCTGGGAAGACCGAGGCTACCTTTAGATGTTGATCTCCCTCTCTGATCTGACCTGCTGCTTCAGAGCCCTTGGACCCAAATACCCTGAGAGCCATCAGGGCACATTTATCCCGATCTCTTAGGCCTGAAACTAACCTCATGGTTTCTCCAATTTCGATGATGGCTAGGTTTGTCAGGCTTTCTTCCCCGGTCTGAAACATTCTGATCTCGTCCCACAAATCTTCGACTAGGAGACTGTATAAGAGCAAATGGAAAAAAAAATTCTGTTTGGGCTCGACAACAGCAGTTAAATCCTTTTTTCACTCCTATTCCAGCAGTGCCAGATTTCCTTGCTCATATTTTTTATGGGGGGACAGTCATTCCACTGTAAAAGTACAATTGGCAGCCATTTCAAATTATCATATCAGAGAAAATTCATCATCTTTAGCCTCATCCAAATTGTGTAAGACTTTTCTTAGAGGTACTTTCCTTCTTTGTCCTCCCGTTAAAGATCCCACACCTCCTTGGGGTCTAACTAGGATCTTACATGCTCTAGTTCACTCTCCTTTAGAACCTTCAGTCAAAGTAGATTTGAAATTCTTATCATAGAAGACTGTTTTTCTATTTGGTATCACTTCTAAAGAAGAGTATCTGAATAGCAAGCTCTGACCCTTACTTAATATTTCATAAGGACAAAGTAACATTATGTACTAATCCATCCTTTCTACCAAAAGTTGTGAGTGAGAGCAATATAAAAGAATCTATCAACTTACCAGTCTTTTCCCAATTTTCAGGACAATGGGGAATATACTCTTCATGTGTTGGATGTTCATAGACCATTTTGTTTCTTTCTAAACAGAACTAAATCTTTCAGAAAATCTGCCCAGCTTTATATATCTTTTTCATAGGTCAAAAAAGATAAACCAGTTGCCAAGACCACCTTAGCTAAATGCTTAAGGGACTGCATTTTGTTTGTGTATTAATCCAAAGGTGTTTCTTTATCTCAGCGAGTCAAGGCTCATTCTACTACATCAAGTGGCAACTTCTCAAGCCTTTTGGGCTAAAGTTTCGATTGATGATATTTGTTTGGCTGCCTCCTGGTCAAATTCTCACACCTTCATTTCCCCGTACAAAATTGTGTCTAGAAATGGAGCTGCTTTTGGCTCTGCAGTGCTACGAAATATCCTTCCATGAAGGCCACCCTGGGTTTTTGTAGCTGTGGACTCTGTCCCAAAGGTCAAGGAAGAATGAAAATGACAACATCAGATATGTACAAACCATAGCATTTCCATCTGTGTTATCCTTTTTCATTCTTCTTCATTTCTGTGAACTGTTGGAAAGCGGATAGACTTGCTGTGCAGAGTTGGAATCTATTTCAAACTGATAAGTACACATTTTGCCACTTTAACTTGCACTGTGTTGTATTTATACACTTGCCTATTATTTATAGTGGTGCTGTATTGTTCCTGTTTCTGTCTCTTGTCTCCACTGTGTTTCTCCCATCCACCCTCCCTGTTCTTGTCTTGGTGTTAATCTTGGTGGCTTTGAAACTGCCCGCCCCTCTTGTAAGTTTGTATTTGGATACTCCTTCTGGGCCTATCTCATTTGCTCAGTCAACTGAGTGCAGTGAGATCATATTTTGATTTCAGGCACTCCTACTGTGTACAAAGAGAGCATTTGAGAAGGACAATCCCTGTAGCCTCTTAATCCTGCTGTGTTCCCTCCCTCAAATTAAAAAAAAAAATAAAATATATATATATATATATATATATATATATATATATATATATATATATATATATTCAGCTGCTCTAACTGTCTTAGTTGCTGTTCTGCGGGCTGTTATCTGTTCAGTTGTTCTTACTCTGCACTTATTACTGCTTGTTAGTAGCCTTCTAATTTAATGCCTTCTGCACTTGTTTTTTAGTCATTTGTTAATTTAATTGCATTTAATTAAACTGTATTTGTCATAATATTGATATATGTGTGCTAGCCTGCACTGCACTTGAATTGTATTTACTGCTGTTTTAGCTGCTTTTCTGTAAAAAAAATAAAAAAATAAATAAATAAATAAATAAAAATTCCTAGCTTGTTTCCTGCCTTTCATGTAACTTATCTAGTCCAGATACAGATTTGCTGTATCCGGGACTGTTTGTAAGCTCCTGAGCCCCCCAAGCCTTTCTTTGTTGGAGGGAAGCCTTCTAGCTTATCAGTGGGAGTGGAAAGCATCAGGTAGCCTATCTACCACGGGAAGAGTGGGTTTTGGCCCATAAATTGTAGTTTATTGGCCGTTTAGGCAGTTTTCCATCTGTTTCAACTTGCTGGCTTAAAAGCTTGTGCTTGACTTGTTCCCCACCTTTTCTGTAACTAGTCTAGTCCAGGTACAGATTTGCTGTATCCAGGACTCTTTGTAAGCTTCTGAGCCCCCCAAGCCTTTCTGTGTTGGAGGGAAGCCTTCTAGCTTATCAGTGTGAGTGATAAGCATTAGGTAGCCTATCTACCACAAGAGGAGTGGTTCCTGGCCCAGAAATTGTAGCTACTGGCCGTTTGGGCAGTTTTTTTCCATCTCTTTCAACTTTCTGGTTTAAAAGCCGCACTTGCGCTTCTTTTCCACCTTTCCTGTTACTAGCCTAGTCCAGATACAGAGTTGCTGTATCCAGGACTGTCGGTAAGCTTCTGAGCCCTGTTAGCCTTTCTGTGTTGGAGGGAAGCCTTCTAGCTTATCAGTGGGAGTGGTAAGCACTAGATAGCCTATCTACCACAATAGGAGTGGTTCTGGCCCAGAAATTGTAGTTTATTGGCCGTTTGGGCAGTTTTTTTCCTTCTCTCTGAACTTTCTGGTTTTAAAGCCCATGTTTGTGCTTGATCCCCACCTTTCTCGTAACTAGTCTAGTCCAGGTACAGATTTGCTGTATCCAGGACTGTTTGTAAGCTTCTGAGCCCCCCAAGCCTTTGTGTTGGAGGGCAGCCTTCTAGCTTATCAGTGG
The DNA here is from genome assembly GCF_019279795.1 of Protopterus annectens. Taxonomy (NCBI): domain Eukaryota; kingdom Metazoa; phylum Chordata; order Ceratodontiformes; family Protopteridae; genus Protopterus; species Protopterus annectens. The sequence goes on along the minus strand of NC_056733.1, from coordinate 304,204,903 downwards.
GAGTGGAAAGTAGTAGGTAGCCTGCCTACCAAAAGAGGAGTGGTTCTTGGCCCAGGAATTGTAGTTTATTGACCATTCGGGAAGTTGTCCATCTCTTTAAACTTTCTGGTTTAAAAGACCACATCTGCGCTTGTTTCCCATCTTTCCTGTAACTAACCTACTGGAAAGCACTAGAAAGCCTTAAACTGATATAAGCCTTCTAGCTTAAAAGAGAGACTTTAGAGTGATTTTGTATCAGTTTTCTGTATTTTCTTGCTGTACTTAACTGTTTTCCGCCTAAACGCTGATTTTCCAGCACTTATTGTAATTTAAAAGCTTGTTTTTTTTCACATATTGTACTTATTTGACTGCCTGCACTTTTAAAAAGTTGTTTGTTGTTTAAATAAATTGTTTAACTGTTGTAGGCTACACACTGAAGTGCAATAGCCTTTTCTGATCGCTTGTAGTCGTTTAAAGCTGTTTTAAGAATACTTTTTACTGCTTTTGCCTTATCTTTTCAAAAAAATAAATAAATTTCTTGTTTCCTGCCTTTCTAAGCTAGTATAGTCCAGTTTTCAGGCTAGTGCTGAATTCAGGGCTGTGTTGCACGTTTCTGAGTTGCCCATACCTTACTTGGATAGAGGGAAGTTTCTCTTCTCACCTGTGGGAGAGGGGAACTTTGAGCAGTCATCTGTCCCTGGAGGAGTGGTTCCAGCCCAAAGGTTAGTAGTCTAAAAAATGCGTTCCACGGTTTTGTGCGCCGGGCAGCACCTGTTAGCTAGGGTTAAATTATTCCTGGCTCCACTAAGTCTCCTCTTCAGTTTTTCACTTGAAACTAGTCTAACTCTCAACCTAAGCACTCAAAAAGCATCCTACAGTCCAGCACTTGCTCAGACCTAATAGCAAGCACTAATATACCCCGACACTTGATTGCCCAGCAGGGCAAGGCTCTTTATCCACTCCTCACCAACCAAGTGACTAAGCAGATCACCCTACTATTCAGGCATGACCAAAGGGCAACTTTAGGTGTACTCTCCAGTCCAGCTGGTGAATCTGGGTATACTGAGGCAGTGTTACAACTGCCTCATGTACACAGAGAGCCCTCTCCTCCTACCACAAAACACTAACATATGTGAGAGATGCAATTATACAGCCAAACTGGAGGCTAAGGTATCTCCACCCAAGACTGGAACAGACAGTCATGAGGAGAAGGTTAACACTTCCACCACACCTCCAGCCTTGCATAGACCTACTAAACCAGCACTGGCAAAAAAATACACATAAATACACAAAATCATACTCGGAGGCTCTAAATAAAAACCTGCAAAAGCATGAGAGAGCTCCAAAGCAGACACCCACAAAACCTGCACCTCCCGTCACAAGCCAGACAACACATAAAACACAAAATCAATGTGCCGCACAATCACAGCCCTTAAGGCAAAATAACATACCTGACACACTAGTAATAGGTGACTCAATAGTCAGGCACACTGACACCCCACTCACTAGGCTGGACAAGGAGAAGGTTACTGTTAGCTGCCTGTCGGGAGCCAGAATCCGCCACATAACACAAGCATGCAGGTCACTCCAGAACAAGTACAAATATGACTCTGTCATTGTTTATATTGGTGTGAATGACCTGAGCTGTACCTCCCTGGACTACATGAAAAGAGACATGGAAGAGCTCTCTGATCATGTAGTCCAGGCAGGTATGACCCTGATCCTGAGTAGCATCCTGCCCTCACCAAGAATGATAGCTCAGTATAAAGAAAAAAATGATCAATTTCAAAAATTGGCTAAGCTTCTGGTGTCATTCAAAGGGGATCTAGTGTCTGTCAGCCTGGGATGACATGCTCGACAAGCCGCATTACTTCGCAAGAGATGGCTTGCACCTGTCACCCCTTGGCTTTCGAATAATGGCCAAGGCTCTTGCTGCCCCCATAGTGCCTTTTTTAGGCAAGGCTCAAAATTCAAACCCACCTCCGTAAACAGCACAAGTAAAAATATTAGGGTTATGCTACTCAACGCCAAGAGTTTAAATCTCAAAATGCATGCGCTCGAAGCACTTCTAAGTATGGAGAACGTCGACATCTGTGCAGTAACTGAAACCTGATTCAAGGCTCCAGAGAGCACTCCAGCACTACTGGGCTACAACTCATAGCACACATTTCGGCCACAGAACACGGACCGAAACACAAAAGGAGGGGGTGTATCCATATTCATCAAGGATACTCACACCTCCAGGTTAGTGGTGCAGCATGATACCTCTGAGATCATCCATGTGCAACTAACATCGGGCAAATCTGCAGTGAAAATTGTGGCCTGCTACAGATCACCCTCCATGACCCAGGACCACCACTCCACCTTTCTGGAAACACTGGAAAACATGAGGGTCCTACCGAACACCCTGATCTTGGGAGATTTCAATTACCCTACCATTAACTGGGAAACATACTTGAGTACAAACTCCCAGGCTCGGCGCTTCCTGGAATTTATCAACTCAAATGCCCTGGATCAGCTGGTAAACTCCCTTACCAGAGGCCACAACATATTGGACCTAGTCATCACCAACATGGGCGACAGGTGCTCCGTACCCGAGGTCAACCCGTCACTGGTTAGATCAGACCATAAACTAATCACCCTGGATATCCACACCCCACCACAACCCCCAACCAAGGAAAGAACAGTGAAAAACTTTTCTAATGCAAACTTAACCTTACTTAAGGCAGAGGTGGTAAGTTTCACAGCCCCCACGCTAAAGGATAACACTGCTCAGGATGCAGAATCCTTTACAATTGCACTCTATGAGCACCTACAAGGCTCATGCCATCCCTAGCAAGACCAAGACTCACTCTCCTAAGAGAAGGAAGCCAGTCTGGTGGACCCCTGCCATAAACAGGTTATACAACAAAAGGAGGAAACTAGTTCAGAAAAAAAAACAAATCCCAAGAAGGGAAGACATCCCTGATCAGTATCAGTAAGAAACTAAGGTCCCTCATAAAATCATCCAAGGCTAACTTCGAAAGAAAAATAGCCAAGGATTCGAAAGATAACCACAAAGCCTTCTTTAGCTATGTCAAGAATCTAAGTGGCAACTCGCAGATATGCTGTGATTGAGTGCAAAATAGCACAAAATATACTGAACCTACTGATATTGCCAACATACTGGCAGATAGATTCAGTGCAAACTTCACCTCCCTCTCACCTTCCAAAGGGCCCACAACAATACCGGAAAAGTGTAGTGCCCCGGAAATCACAGAAGCACAGGTCAAAACAGCCCTTTCAAAAGCCAAAAACACAGTATCAATGGGGCCAGATGGTGTCCCAGGCTGCGTCTTGCACGAATTACAGAATGAACTAACCCCCCACCTAAACACGCTGTACAACCTCAGCCTCTCCACAGGCTATGTGCCCATAGAATGGTGCACAGCAATGGTTACTTCGCTCCACAAAGGAGGGGCCACAACTGACCCTGGTAACTATCGCCCCATAAGCCTGACTAGCCTGGTCTGCAAGGCTATGGAGCGCATCATCATGGAACTCATTAACAAAGACATTGGGAACCTTCAAACACTTGACCCAACCCAGTTTGGCTTTAAGGGCCGATCATGCCTATTAAACCTGGTTGACTTCTTCGAGACCGTTACCAAGGCCATAGATGAGGGAAAGGTTGTTCACACAGCCTACCTTGATCTCGCTAAGGCGTTCGACACCATTCCTCATTCGGGTATTATAGAAAAACTCACCAGCCTGAACATAAACCCCTACATCACAAGATGGGTTGCCAACTGGCTTACAGACAGAACTCTCACAGTAAGAATAGTGGGTCTGACTCTAAACCAGTCACAAATGTTGTCCCGCAAGGCTCGGTTCTTGGACCCCTACTGTTCGGCATATATTTCTCAGAAGGTACAGGCAAATACAGGAGGGCTATGGCTAACCAAGTTCGCTGATGACTGCAAACTGGGAGCCATAATTGACTGTCTGGCTGACACGGACATCCTCCAAAAAGGCCTTACTGAGACAGACACCTGGTGTCAAAGTCATGGCCTCAAGCTAAATGCCAAAAAATGCATAGTCATCCTATTTGGGAAAAACAAAACACCCACGAATTACCACATAGGCGGCAGCCCCCTTAATACAGAAGAGGTAATAAGAGATCTGGGGATCCAGGTAGATAGTAATCTCTCCTTTGACAATTATATTGCCAAAGTAGTTAGGGAATCCTTCTATGTGGCCCATCTAATTACTAAGGGGTTTGCATCTAGAAATAGAGAGGTTATAGTGCCCCTCTACTCGTCACTCATCAGACCCATCATAGAGTACAATGCCCCATTTGGGATGTACCTCACAAGACACTTCCAACTGCTTGAAAGACCACAAAAGCACCTCACCAAGAGGATTACTGGCCTCAAACTTATGTCCTATGCAGTCCGACTGAAAAAACTCTGGCTGTACTCAGTGGCATATTGCTTACTCAGAGGTGATCTCTGCCTGACTTACAAAGCCATGTCCAACTCAGAATTAATGGACATGCTCCACCTAAAGAAATCCAAGTCACTACAAGCCACACGCTCTAGTGAGCTAAACCTTGCCACAACAATAAATAGAACATGCTGGAGGGATAGATTCCTGTCACAGAGACTCCCCATGCTTTGTAACAAAATTCCTAATTACATTAGGCAGAGCCTCTCACTAACACTCTTCAAGAGAAGCCTTGATGAGTGGATGGGTAACAGAAAATACACCCCTGGGATCACTTCATTGGCTCTGCTTGACAGAGGCTCAGTTAATTAATCAACGGGGCGGTGAAAGCCGACACACTCTGGCTAGGCTTATAAATGCCCTGGGGCAGATAGCCTAGTACCTACCTATGACCCTTCCCTTCCCTCCTTCCCTTGACTCAACCGATATGCTTATAGGAACCTCTTTTCCTTTGTAAACCGAGACTAGATGAGGGGGAAAGACCGCATGGTAATATAGCAAATGGAACTGGTAGACGAGTTGACAGAGATATGCGTTCAACACAGGACGTTTACATCCATACCAACAGAGGGTTGGATTATTATTTGGATCTTAATTTCGACGAATGGCTAGAGAAAGCTTTTTCATCAGGAAATACTGATGCTGATAGAAGGGGGTCTGCTAACATTGGATTTAAGGACAAATGTAAGCAATTTCAGTACCAGCTTACTAAATATAAAAATCTAGGTTTGGACAATTTTTATTTAAAGAAATGTATAGAAGAAAAGATTGTGCCTAAAGGCTTAAGGTTGAGTAAATTTCCGAATAATGCAATGAATTGACAATGAATTTTTTAAAATTATTTCTAATATACTTAACGATTGTGGTTTAACAATTCTGAAGGCTATGATAGAAAATCACGACAAAAATATGATATGTAAAAAAGAGATCGATGTTTTAAGAATAGAAATTATGAACAATTTGTTATTTACAGTGACTGAATATAAAAACATGCATTACAAAACATTACAAGATGTTGACTACACTATCAACAAGAATTGTAAAAGGAAAATGGCGAAGTTAGATAGGGACATAGGAGAATATAAAGATGGTAAGGCATATGTTATACACAGAGCAAAAAGGTATAATTCATTTGGAAAGCAATACCATCAGATGGAATATAAAGAAAATACAAATAACATCTATAGATTAGAACAAGCTGCTGAGGTTAATCATGAATATTTAGGGAATAGTGATGAATTCATTGAACCAGAGGACCCTTTAGTGGGGTACAGGAATTAAGAAGATCAGAGAGAATAAGGAATCAGAATGGACAGCAGTCATATGCAGAAGTAACTGGGAACCAGACAAGGAGATACAAGCAGTGAGGTTGGGACAGGTGATGAATAGTGGACTATACACATCTACCCCAGTAAAAACCACTATGGAACAGCCCAGTTCATTGACTTTTATGAATATGAAGAATGGGATAGCTGTAAACAGATTTAGTCTGGATAGTAGAGCCCAGTTAGAGGATACAGATGAGGTATTGAACATTAACCAAAAAACTATAGTGTATACATATAACAATTTCAATATATTTAATTACACTGACACAGTGATAACAAATGGACATTTTGAACTTTTTACAAAAGGTTTTACTTTTGTACCTGTTAAAAAACCAAGAATAGAAGAGACAGTCTTGGACATTAAACTGTTTACAAGAAAGTTAAACTTGGCAGTTATGTATTCGGATAATGTTAATGATGAGAACAAAATATTAAGTAAAAGTAGCACATATAATCCTCCTTTGCAGCAGGATATACACAATTTTGAAATATGTGCTCTTAATATGGTTAGAGACGAATACAAAAAGAGACCTAAAATTACAGATAACCTTACAGAGCAAGAGAGAACAATTCTGAAACAACTCAGTGGTAATAGAAAACTAAGAGTTATGAAACCAGATAAGGGTGGTGGTGTGGTACTAATGGACAGTTGGGATTATACAGAAAGAATGCATAAAATTTTGGACAATGATTCCAGGTACCGAATTATTTCTATGAATGAATTGAATGTTCTATATAAAAGAATTGATTTAATTCTTGAAGATAATTTGTTCCAAGGACTTATAGATATGGACTTATATAACTTCTTGAAAGTTCCTAAACCTGTCATACCTGAAATCTTTGGTATCCCAAAAATACACAAAGATGTGGAGAACCCCCCAATGAGACCAATAGTAACATCTAGGGGATCTAAAACGCCACCCCTGGCAATATATGTGGACACTAAACTAAAAAAGTTCAATTTAAATTATGAACATATTTTGATAGACTCCGGGGATTTGTTCATAAAGTTTAGCATGATACCATTCCATGAAGAATATTTTTTTATAACAGTTGATGTTAAAGATTTATTTTCTTTAATTCCGCACAAAGAAGGAATGGAATGGTTTGAAAATATGGTCAGTGAATTTAAGATGTTAAACCCAGATGAGTTTAAATTAGTTTTGGAAAATATGGAACTAGTGTTGAAATATAATTTTATATATTTTCAGGGGGACATTTACCATCAACGTGACGGAGTGGCCATGGGTTCGGCATGTGCCCCCATTTATGCAAACATCATAATGTTATTTTGGGAGAAAACTTATATTTTTCAATCTATGTATCAGCAATATATTAAAAATTATTTTCGTTTCTTGGATGACATTATTATTATTTGGAACGACCCATTTGAAGTTGTGGAACATTTTATGGAATATATTAACACCACCACCAAGTTTCTTAGTTTACCTACATGATGAATAAAGAAGAAATACATTACCTGGATGTTAAAATAAAAAAGGATTATATGAAGAAGCAATATAAATCAACAATTTATAGAAAAGAATGTTATTGAAACTCATATTTACAATATAAAAGTGATCACCCTTACCATTTGAAAAGAAATATTATTAAAGGACAAATGATAAGGGTGTCAAGAATGACAACTGAATTTAGTGACTTTATAAGGGAATTGGATTTTATACACGTAATGTTTAATGAAAGAGGTTATCCAAATATGTTTATTGAAAAAGTTAAGAAAGAAATAAAGAATCGTAACACTAAATATGGACCATTATTAGTTGACAGATTATTACAGACAGGGACAATCAATAATGAGACTATTACTGAAATAAGTAATGTAATAACAACAGACTGGTGTAGAAAAGGATATACCATGGTTAATTTTCACTTATTATTCTGACATTGGGTGGGTCAAAAAAAGTATTAACGGAATTTGGAATATGTTCAAGACAATGCCAACAAGAATAAATATATTCCAGCAACTACTTAGATAAACTTTTAGGAGAAATATGAACCTGAAAAATATTTTAGAGAGTAAAAAGAGACAGGTAAAAGAAGGAGCATTAACTAGAGTAGGAACACACAAATGTGGTAGGTGTGCACAATGTTCCTATCTTGCCTGTGTTAAGGAGATCAAAATCCCTAGCATAAATTTTTCTATTAAGGGCTATGAATATGCCAGCTGCTACACTAAGGGAGTAGTGTACTTAGCTTATTGTGAGTCATGCTGGGGTTATTATGTTGGAAAGACTGAAAGACATCTAAGGAATCGTATATATGAACATATTAGAGACATAAATAGAAGAAATGAGAACAATGCAATTTGAAGACATACATCCATTTGTCAGAATATGAACTTAAAATTTTGGGTCCTTGAAGTAGTGAAACAAAAAGAAAGGAAAGGAGATTGGGAGACATTCCTGGAGTATCGCGAAATGATATGACAAATGAGGTTGGACTGTTGCGTATACCCAGGAATGAATGACCATATCTCGATAAAACCTGCCTTGAAACTACTATCATTGAATCCTAAAAAGAATTTAAAAAAGAATACATAAGTAGTAACATTATACATATTATACTACATGATTTTTAATATTTATTAAACTTTGTTAATATGTATTAATATTTAATATTTTGGATAACTTTGTCATATTTGTTTACTGTAAACTCAACAATTTTGCATTACTTATTACTAATTAATTTTATTAATTAGTATTTATTATTATTGTTATAATAATATGTGTTTTTATATATTTCTTTACACTTTTCAAGGGTATTACATATTCACCACATCTACTTTTAGCCTTCATAATTATTACTATCTGGTATTTACTTATTTATTTATTCAGATATTTATTAGAGTTTTGTGTATATATACATAATATGATTTTATTATGCTGACAGGGCTATATGAACTTCAACAATGGTATTTTAACAATGGTTTTTTAATGTGAGATATATATATTTATATACATAAATTGATTTGGATTGGATTAACAACATAATTGATTTGAATTTTATTAATTGAATCATTGAATTCTTTGGGAGCATATTTAAAGAATGTGATATGCTTGTATTTTTAGATTCTGATGAAGTCTCGTGATACGAGACGAAAGCGCGCTCAATCTGTGTGTTTTATGTGGAAATAAAGAGCTTTGGTTCTACTTTGTAAGAGTTTGCCTTTATATAGTACTGTGGTATTGGAGGACAACCTTTATTGTGCCAAACAGTGGACTTGCATTTTCGTGTTGGTATAACCTCTTTTCCTTGTTGAGCTCCTGTTTTGTCTCTAATCTTTTTTAGTAAATTTTCATAATTTTTTTGTACATTGTGTATATTATGGTATAATTTGTAAACATGGTAGCAGCAAGCATGATCTGAGGTAATTATGGGAGGTTGATTCATTATGGGTAGAAAAGGAGCTCAAGCTTCGGAGCCTAAACGTTTGAAATCTGTCAAGTTGGATCTGTGGTGGGATCTGAAACTCACAGGTCGAGAAAGAATGAAAAGGGAGAACAGAGGTGTAATGTTATGGTAAGTGCATGACTTCTTTTTTTTTATGTTCGGAGCACTAACTTGAGCAACAGGTAAATGCAACATTTACCTGATGTCCAAGTTAGTACTCCAAAAAAAAGAAGCAACATTTACCTGTTGTCTGAGTTGCTGTATGATACTTGCAATGACCTATTTGTAAGCCATGGAGCTACTCATGTTATCAAGAGTACATCAGTGCCTAGTTGTCCAAATTTATCAGTCAGTGTTTTGTGTATGACTCTATCAGATGCTGAAGTTAAATTTATATACATTACATCACATCACGGTTTTTCTTTTATAGCTGTTATATTGTTATAGAATGTCATGCTACAGGTGGTTGCACATCTATTTTCAACATATGCTTGTTAATGTATGTTTCAAGTCCCAACCCTCTCCATTTTCAGAATAATTTATCCAAAATAACCCTCCCCATTATTTTTCCACAGCATGAAAGTAAACTTATGGGTCTGTATGACTCTGTGTTGGTCCTACTCCCCTTTCCCTTACAGATAGGCTTAACAAGTACGTCTCCAATCTTGAGTAATCTCCCTGTCTTTAAATGACCTAGTGAATAACAGATATAATGGTACCGTAAGTTCATGCATAAGTGTTCTCTGGTCATTATTATTAATTCTGTCTCCTCCTTGTGCTTTGTTTGTGTCTAATTTGGGTAGGTCTTTTTCAATGTAATGTGATGTCACTATCTGAGTTTACCTGGATGTTACTAGGGAAATATATCATCCTGTTTGTGGAGCCAAACTGCTTTGCATAAAATGCTGTCAATATATAATCTGGTGTGTTTGAGAATAAACGTAAGAATCTATATACAGTTTATCAATTTGTATGTGTCTATGCTTACCACATCATAAGTACAATGGATATAAAAAGTTTACACACCCCTGTTAAAATGCCAGCTTTTTGTTTTATAAAAAATGAGACCACAATAAATCATTTCAAAACTTTTCACATCTTAAATGTGACCTACAATTCAATTGAAAAACAAACAAATCTGTTGGGGGAAAATATAAAAATAAAAAACATACAATAAGCTGGTTGTTTGTTGTTTGTTGTGAACAACTTATTTTTTTTCTTTCTTTTTTCTTCTTCTACAAACCCTGAATCCTTAAAAGGATATATACTTGTATCATGAATTACAGTGTTGTCATAGGTAGTATCACAGCAAGGTTAGAGTCCAGCTCAACAGGGTCTTCTTTCCCCACTGATTCTACCAAGTCCATTCCCTTGGCTGTGGTTTTGCTAGATAGTAGGTAGGAACAGTGGGAATTTCATCCATTCTTGTGCATCACTAATTAGATGATGAGGCATTTGGCTACCTTAAGGGAGTCATAGTTACTCCCGTCATTTACACGTGCTTCATTGAATTTCTTCACTTTGACATTCAAAGCATTGGGCAGAAATCACATCATGTCAACACCCATCTTGGGCTTTTACAATGCTTTGTTTTAATTAAACAGTCGGAATCTCCCGGTCCGCATCAGTTCTAAGTCAGCAGCTAGCTGCCAGACAATGCGGAATGCCAGTCGGGACTGGCACCCACCACAGCCACAGGATCCACAGGAAGGGCCCGGCACAATTCCAGAGTTGCAGCCACCATCCCCCAGCCACCCTGGGGGGGGGGGGAAGGTGAGGGTGTGACATTTGAGGCCAACCGACCCAGCCTTATTAAACATAGGGGTTTTGTGATCTTTACTGACAATCGATAACTTCCTTTCCTAAACATGTTCTATTTGCACTTTGCCTAATCAAGCAATAATGCCCAACAGGGTGTGTGCTACTGTGTAAATAACACATGCCCAGGGATGTTGTGAAACTGATGCCGCATGCAGAGGGTCTCTACATAACTGGAAGGACATTATTTACATAGTAACACACACCCTGTTGGGCATTATTGTTTGATTAGAGAATCGAATGTCTGTAAAATTTTTTGTTTTATTTTTTTAAATTTTTTTTTACTTCATTATTATTTTTATGTGTATTTTTGATGTAAAATATTTATCCACCTAATGGTTTAAACTTGCTGTTGTATATGTAAGTGGAGCTGGAGGAAGCATTTTGCCTCTAAAATATAAGATTTTCAAAGAATGTCCAGATTTTTACCTAAATTTTTTGGTCCATTAAAATTTGTGGCTTGCTGGCAAATCATTTGGGACAGAAGTCAATAAATAATGGCATACATTTTAGTTTTACACTTCACTTCCCTCAGAAAATGCATGCTAAAATAAAATTCATTTATTCTAAAACTTTCTAATTTTATAGCAGCAGTGTTTAAAGTCTGTTCTTGCTTTAGAGCCTTTGCTCCCCCACCTTTATTTTAGCCTTTATCCCGATTTCATGAGCTTAATGGTTGAGAGGTATGCATACCTCTTAACTGCTGCTGCTGGCACTGCTTGAACAATCTCTCTTTCACACAAACACACACGCACACACACACACACACACACACTTCCGCTTTCATGCAAACAAGCACATAAACACTCACACACACACACACACACACAGAAACATAAATACACACACACACACACACACACACACACACACACACTTCCACACTTTGATCAATCTCAATTTCATGCACACATATACTCATACACATGTTCACAGTTATCTACTTTTTAAACATTTTTTCTGTTTGTTTTAATTTTACACTCACTAAATGGCAAATGCACTGCTTAACAAGCTTAGCTTTCGTACACTCCGACTCCACGGTGGGTTACTATGCTATGAAGCATTGGACTCATTTTTCAGTGGGTATTACCTGCACATTAACACTCTGCTGGAGAATGTTCGTTCTCCAATCAGGGTTTAATGTATGGTTTGACCATTCTGTAATATTATTTATGTCATCTGTCCAGTCATTAATATATGTAACAACAGTTCTCCAAGCTGAGGCAATTGCACACGTGCAATCATCATCATCATTGAATCTAACTTTTAAAAAGGAAAGGATAATCAAAATCAGTTACCACAGAATTCAAAAATATTTTAAGTCAACTTCTATGTGAAAAAACTCACAAAACAACATAAACTAAATATTAAATTCCGACCTGCCATACCAGTTCTGCCAGCCACGCAAAATCTTCCTGTTTACAAGCTATCCCTTTCTTCCAGGTAATTGCAGTTATTCACAAACCAACAAGGGATTATTTCAGATAAGCCATTTTCTCTGCCTCATCATAAGCTGTTGATTCCTAGTTGCTAAATCTTTTCTCATACATTCTAAAAGTTACCTCATCACTATTTCACTAAGGCAGTACTTCTCAAATACAATATAAGCTATTCACAATTGTCATCAAATTATGCCATTTTTATTGTTTTATGTGAGTTTTCTGGAAAATTCATCTGCAGTGGACTTTTATTGATTATGCCATTTTATTATTGTGTGTATGTTTTCTGGAAAATTTAGTCATAATGGACATTAAGTCCCCTGTGATACTGTAAACATTTTAGTAATGTTCACCAGTATCGCAGTAGTTCATAAATAACCCCATCAGACTTCACATAGATTCTGACCAACACCCTGCATACTTTATCAACCTTCTGTGAACTGACTTCATCCTCTGTGTGAGTTTGCCAGTAGTTATTCTCTAGAACTATAGTCAGTACTCTAAATGAGGTCTGATCTGCTTATACTGAACAACAATATCATGTTTTCTACTTTCATTGGCTTAGTGTGGCTTCTACTATCCTCCTAATTCCATTACCTCACTTCTGTTTTTGTTTGTTAGTCCCCTTGTATGACCCTTTAATCCATTTAGTTTTTTACTGCTGAGAAACACTGGGCACATAGCTTGATAAACCCTGTCTAGGACATGAGTTCAAGTGAGGGAATTACTCAAATAGATGTAATAACATATTTAAGGACAATTTAGAACTATCATTCAACATATACTACCTGGCTTTGGAGGCGGACATAGTAAGTACTTATGTGCTGAAGGAGGGACACTGGGAATGTGCAACACATGATGTTGTCTTAGGTATATTGTCATTAACGAAGTGTTTGCAGTAGATAGCAAGGAACACATGTAATCATGGGAGTGGGTGGAGCTATACATTTGTATTTATTTATTTATTTTACATTTGTTTACTGGGAAGGTCCGACTGAACAGAGCTGTCTGTTTTCTGCGGAGGCTTGGGGAGAAAAGCTCCAAAACAATTGCTAACATACTATACATAAGATATTTACACATTCAGTTATAAAAATATAGCAGGCAATAACATATGATTGCATAAAATATTTACATAAGCATAGTGGTTTAGACATACAGTTAAAAGTATAGCAGGTAGTAACATTTGATTGTTGTTCATACAGTATATTTAGTTGATAATCTTGAAGATGTACTGAAGATAAGAAAGGAGAAACTAAAAAAGGAAGAGAATATAGACAAGTTCATATGAGGTGCATTGACATTGTAAGGGAAAGCTTTTCAGCTTTGTCTAGGGGAGAGTTAGTGGGTATAGATGGGGCAGTAGAGAGTAGGTGACAGTGAGTTGGTAAGTAACATGTGATAATATATAGTGCATCTGTGGGAGTTTTAAAGAGGAGGTTGGATAGTGGGTAGGGGAAAGGAGTTAGAATATGTCAGCCAGGTGCTAGGCAGTTACAAGTAATGTGTGGTAATGTATAGTGCATCTGTGAGAGCTTTAAAGAGGAGGTTGGATAGTGGGTAGGGGAAAGCAGTTAGAATATGTCAGCCAGGTGCTAGGCAGTTACAAGTAATGTGTGATAATATATAGTGCATCTGTGAGAGTTTTAAAGAGGAGTTTGGGTAGTGGATAGAGGAAAGGAGTTAGAATATGTCAGCCAGGTGCTAGGCAGTTACATGTAACGTGTGATAATATATAGTGCATCTGTGGGAGCTTTAAAGAGGAGGTTGGATAGTGGGTAGGGGAAAGGAGTTAGAATATGTCAGCCAGGTGCTAGGCAGTTGCATGTCCAACAGTTGTTTAGATGGGAAATAAGATGTTTTTGAAGACATTTTTGTTAGGTTGTAACCTGATTTGTAGTGGTAGGGAGTTCCAAGTCTTGGCAATGTTGCTAGAATACAGGGAGTCACCAGAGCTGTAATGGCTTTTGGAGATTATGATTATTGCCTTGTTAGTGGATCTAAGTTTTCGGTTATTGGAGTAGAGTATGCTCAGATTTTGTAAGGCTAGAGTTTTGTCAGGTTAGTACAGTATTTGATGAGCTAGAAAAAGTTAATTTAGAGCTAAGGTGTTAGGGAGCTCAAGCCAGGAAAGCTGTTTAAGGGCCTGACAGTGGTATGTGAAGGGAGAGTTGGCAGCAGTGTGGGGTCACTAGCATGAACCAGGGATGATACATTTTATCTAGCTTTGGAGCAGTTAGGTAGCCTTTACCTGGCTCACTGTTACTGTTTTTTTTTTTATTTATATTATCCTTCGTCGTTTATTATATTTGCTGAGTACATGAAAGTTACAATTTCCAACTACCACAACGAATCAGGAAATTAGCTTTTATCTACTTAGCATTTTCTTTGATGTGAAACTCTTCATTTTAATAACAATGAACCAGGTAAAAAAGTTACAGGACAGAAAGCAACAACAGGCATCTTTTTGTCATGTTTTTGCTACTTTTTAACATGTCTAACTTAAACCAGAATTAAAAGACACAGTAATAAGGGAATATTTTGGCAAGAGCCAACATACTGTTTAGAATCATAAGGGAAAAAAATTAAAGCTTTGTTTATTGACAATAAGATGTGTCTTTAGAATACTACTTAATGAAACAGCCACCTCAAAGCAGCTCGCTGTTAGCTGACTAGTTATAATTTATTGAAACAAAAGTTGCCATTGAATTCTAGACACTGTTAAATCCAAGCTGCAAATAATATGCAGTTTTAATAAAGCCCACCACCGGTGTTTAATGAAGGGCTTAAATTTGAGGTTGGGATGAAAAAATTGTAAGATTTCTTTTTTCTGGCTTTTTGGCAATTAGATTTAAGAGATGGAAGGATTTTCTTTTTTGCTGCCTGCCCCAGCTAACCACCTGCTACTTGGCTCCCCTGCTCTTCAGTGATCCTGTGAGACAGGATGGAAGAGGAAGGGGGAACTAGGTCATGGTAGGTATTACCCCACCCTATCTAAGGCAGTCATTGGCAGTCACAGAGAGAGCATAAAGAAGAGTAGGAAACTGGTAGCATCACATACATCATCACATACACTGCAGATGGCTCTTTTTTCTAAAGCCTTACTCCTTTTACATGTGAGCTGACATACGTAGTATGCTAGGTCATCTGTGAGGTACAGCCTTTGAGGAATTTCCCAACACAAACTTTAGGGGAGTCATCCCTTTCCAGCCCACCCACATATCACAGTCCATTCATCTTTCCATATCCTGGTCGCTACCAAGACTTGAGATACCCATCCAGCATGCATTCTCCAACAAAGTTTGGTTAGGCCAGCTCCCCCTGCCAGCCCATCAAACAATGGAGCTGCTAACTGAACCTTGCAGCCTTGGCCATTATCAAAGATTCATCACTTTATATTATTGGGCTGACTATAAGAAGCAGAAGAATTTAATATTTAGGCTGTACATCAGATCTCTGAAGTTAAGCATCACATGTGATACTGAGTGGTCCACCAGGCTGCAGTATTATAGCAGTTGTATGTGCATTCTTGCAGTTGTGCAAAACCACATAGCAGTAGATAATTTTTTTCTCTGGAAAAGAGGCACTGCCAGTTATGTAAAATCATGCAGCAGCGGGTACTTTTTTCCTGGAAAAGAACTGTTGACAAATGTATAAAACATAGAAACTTTGTTCTAGAAGAGAAATGCAAATAACTGCAGAAAACCATTCAACAGTAAATACTTTGTTTTGGAAAGAAACACCATCTTCTGTATAAAACTGTGAGTTCATAGGTTCTTAGGTTCATAGGTAGGTACTAGGCTATCGGCCCAAGGGCCTACGTAAGCCTAGCCCACAAGGTTCCCTGGCTTACGCCACCCAAAAAAGTTATTTTCCTGTGCCACTGTCGAGCAGAGACACAGAAGTGATCCCCGGGGTGTATTTCCTATTTCCCATCCGCTCATCAAGATTTTTCTTAGAGTGCTAATGAAGAACTTTGCTTGACATAGATAGGTAGCCTGTTCCAGAGTATGGGAAGTCTCTGGGACAGGAATCTATCCTTCCAGCATGTCCTGTTTATTGTGGTGACAAGGTTTAGGTCCCTAGAGCATGTAGCTCGGAGGGATTGGGATTTCTTTAGGTGTAGCATGTCCAACAGCTCTGGGTTTGACATAGCTTTATATGTTAGGCAGAGATCACCTCAGATTAGGCGATATGCTAAGGAGTAAAGCTGGAGTTTTGAAAGTATTTTTTTTTGGGGGGGGGTGGTTAAGCTCATTGTAAGGATCTTTGAAAATTTAAATATGATCACAAGCATTATATGCTATATTTGAAATTGCTATACCTCTGAGAATTCACCCTTCTTCAAGGTGCAGCTGACTGGAGGTTAGTATATATAAATTAACCTTTGCCCACTCTGGACAATCCCTTATTTATTTTTTTTCCTCCTCTCTATGGTTGCTATCTAAATTCCATCGACCCTCTGATGGTGGACATTGGCAATGTATGCGCACATCCTCCCTCCCTGCAGAATGTCCGAGCTTCCTTTGGTTGCCGACTCTCATCCTCTCCTGTCTTGGTCATTTTCTGGTGCCTCTGACCCACTGGTTCACCCCAGACCATCTCTGTCATAAGGCTTTATCCCTGTTCTCCTTTTGTCTGAGGCTAAGATGTGATTTATTTTTAACATAGTAGTACATTTTCCATGGCTGAATATTGAACAAATTAAACAATCATTTGCTTTGTAAAGGCCTTGTTAATTAAGTGGTGGTTTTAAATTGCTTAGTATAATCTCCAAATTTAGGAGGAGTAGTCTTATCCGTGATAAATTTACTGTATTTCTGTGGTGTTTGGTATTAGTTTATTAAGTATCCAAGAAGAGGTAGGCCCCACAGTTTGCATATGCAAAATACCACTTTTCAGCACAGAACCACTGCTATTAATGAACAGGATTATACATACAGTATTCAAAAGTTTGCTTTCTTTTTGAACAGAAACTGTGTTCTTTTAAATTCTTCAGTCAGATAGTCAACAACAGATGTTAAGTTGTCTATCTCGCCTTCATTCTTGCTGGATGGGTTCGGAGCCGACCTCGGCTCCGACTCGGCCACTCTAAAGCTCGAGAGTTGGTTCCACCGGCTCGAGGCTCCCCTTATATCCCACAATGCTAGGCGAGAGTTACCCCAGATCTCGTTTGCCGCTACAGCTTCGAGGTTGGTTATTCTACCGGTTCCTGGTAAGTTTTAGCTTTTTCTAAAAAGTTACTCTTGTTTCCTTTTTAGTTTAATTATTCCTAAATTAGTGTAGTTCATTAAACTCTATCCCCGAACCTATTTTCTTCCGTTTCTTGTCAAAAGAACTTTTAGTTCTTCCCTTGGGCCTTAGGCCTTCCCTTCCCTAGGGAGTGTTTGTGTAGTGTACTACTGCTTATTGTACTTATTTTAGTATATTTTTACTATAATTGTGTTTTTGACAGGGTATAACTGGTGTGTTTGAGTGTGTGTTTGTGTTCACCAGTTAGGCTATGTCTAAAGAAGCAAAGGTCTCGATTCAAGAAGTGTGATGCGTGCTGTCAGAAAATGTCTCTGACAGACGCCACACTTCTTGTGTCTATTGTCTGGGGTTTGCACCTGCAGGACTCCTGTGCTGTCTGCCATGGCTTCAGCCCCAGGGTCCTGCAGGAAAGAAAAACAAGCTCATTTTGAGAGGCTTGTTGAAGCCTGAGGATTCCCTGTCTGTCTCAACAGGGAAGCCCTCCAAGGCATCGAGGTCTTCGGCTCCGGCTTCTGAGCCGAGACCTCAGGTTGTTCAACCTTTGCCTTTATCGGCTCCGGCTGGAGCCGATAAGACTCAGTCCACAGTTTCTGTGGCTCCCCTGCTCGGCGGAGCCGAGGTTATCGAGGTACCCGTGTCGGCTCCGACAAGACCTTCGGAGCCGACAACCAGAAAGAGGTCTAGGTCACCTTCTCTTGGCTCCGTTCATTCGGCTCCAGGTTCTCCCCTGCTGTCTGAACGGAGCCAAAGGTCTCATTCCTCTAGGTCTCGAGGTTGTCCGATCATGACCTTCAGAGGGTGGTGAGTCGACTACTCAAGTCTGAGGCACTGGCCCAGATGCTTCAGAGCCCGACTCATCAGTCGGTGCCTGTCCCGTCCATCAACTCCTTCCTCCTTCGACTCTCTTGAGCTCGAGCCGGGTCGTGTCGGAACCGAGACTGTGGTCACCTCGGAGCCGAGACAATTGTCTTCGGCCCGCCGTCGGCCCGCTTTCTTCTATGGAGGAATCTCGGCCGGACTTCCCTCGTCGGCTCCGAGGGGTGAGTGGCATCGACCCTTGTCCGACCCCTCTCCTCTCGGTGCTTCGGCTGGTGAGTTCGGCTCGACATCGCCTCGGAGCCATCACTGTCGGTGCCGAGGGGGTCTTAGCTCCTCGGAGCGGGACCTCTGGCTCTGCCTGACAGGGGTGCTTCGAGGTCATGCGGAGTGTGTTAGAGCCTGGCTCTACTCCACAGTCGGCTCCGGCCCTCCCTCTATGCTGCCTCAGGGTAAGTCGACTCACTCCCTCATCCCGGACCGCAGAGAGCCAACTCCTCAGGAGCCCCTGTGGGATTTCATCTTCTTCCGAGGCCTCTCCTGATTTGGCAGAAGAGCCCCTCGGAAGAGGAAGTGCAAGAGGAAGCACATTGACTCACCTGAGTCTATCATGTCCGACACAGATCTGGATGATTCTGAGGGTTCCCCGTTCCCCTTCTGAAGATGTCTCTTTGCAGACATTCTGGAGATCCTTAAACAGAGGGAAATTGGCCAGCCCTCAACCCTTCGGAGGACGAATCTGTGTATCTTGAGGCTTGGCTCTCGCTTCCACCTCCTGGGTGTCCCCCTCGACCCCCTCATGCAGGTGGTTGCTAAAAGGCATGGACGGCTCCTGATTCAGTGGACCCCACTCCCAGGAGACCCTCCAAATTCATCACAGCTCCAGCAGACAAGGAATTTTTATCAAAAGGAGTCTCTGTGGATGCTATGGTGGTAGCTGCCGCCACAAAGAAGGAACTGGCTGATCCTTCAGTGCCTGTCCATCCACCTAACAAGGAATCTAGGTCCATGGATAGGTGGGAAGCGGATGTTCTCCTCAGCGACATTTACTATGCGTCGCTGAATTACCTGTGCCATTTCACTCGTCTTCAAAGGGACTTGATCAAAGAAGCGAGTGAAATGCTTAAGGACCCTACAGCTGCGGGTTTCAAAGAAAAAATGAACACGCAGCTGGCTATCCTTAATTCTGTTTCCAACGCCTCCATGCGCCTCCTCTCTTATGCGGCCGATGGAGCGAGCAGAGCAAGAGGAACAGGGCTAGCCTTACGTAGGCACGCCTCGATGCGGCTTTGCAATTTTTGGAACCTTTCAAGACATCTTTCACAAACTCCCTTTTGATCGATCATCCCTTTTGGCCCACAAGTGAAAGAAACCCTGACTAGGTGCGAGACGGATGGCAAGACCCTTTCTGCCGCCGAGTCCGTTTTTCACTCCTTCAAGGCCTTAGCCCAAAGGGCAGAAGGGTGGCAAGATGTGGTTCCGTAAACAATCTCAAGGGACTTCGCCTGACGACAGAGTCGGTTCCCGCCAGAGGCAGAGGGGGAACAACAATGGTAGACGCCGCCCTAGAGGCAGAGGGGTCCGCAGAACCAGGGCAATCGAGAAGCCTTCCGATAAGCCCTTTCAGCATCCCTGGTGTTGCCCGACTGCCCATCTTCGGAGGCAGTCGGGAAGATTGTCACTGTACCCAGAAGCCTGGCTATCCTTGACACAAGACAAATGGGTACAGTCCATCATTTCGAAGGTTATTCTATTCCCTTTCTTCGCTTTCCAAGTCAGTCAAAAAATCCCTTCCAGATGTTCCACCCGCTCAAAGGGATATAGCAGCTTTGGAAATTTCAAAACTGCTTGCAAAAGAGCTATTCAGCCAGTGCCAGCAGACCAACTAGGATCCGAATCTACTCAAGGTTCTTTTTAGTTCCAAAGAAAACAGGGACTGGAGACCAATTTTGGATCTCAGTATCTTGAACAGATCGGTCAAGAAAACAAGATTTCGGATGGTCACGCTGCAATCCATTCTTCCCTGTTGGGAAAAGGAAACTGGATGTGCTCTATAGACCTTCAGGACGCGTACTATCACATAAAATGAACAGGCGCTCCAGAAGATTCCTCCGCTCAGGCTGGGAACCAGTCATTTTCAATTCAGGGCCCTGCCCTTTGGTCTCACCACTGCCCCGGTGTTTACCAAATGCATGGCAGTGGTAGCTTCTCACCTGAGACGACAAGGATTCCAGGTGTTTCCATATTTGGACGACTGGCTCCTCACAGCTCCCACCAAGCATCTCCTTTGATGGCCAGAGATTACACTTTTCGCTTGTCAAGAACTGGGTATCTCAATAAATTGCGAAAGTCTGTTTTGTCGCCTTGTCGCACTATTACCTACATAGGCAAATTTAGATACTGTAAACATGTCTGCAACACTAACGAACCAAAGGATATCAGACATTCAAAGATTGGTGTCACTTCTTCTCAACAACAACAGAGCCAAGGTCAGGTTAGTTCTAAAGGTGTTGGGAATCATGGCAGCGGCCATACCTCTCTCCATTGGCCAGATACCGCATGCGGATCCTTCAGTGGATGCTCTTTTCTCAATGGTCATACCAGGAACTTCCAATGTCTCACACCATTATGATCACGCAAGCATGCAAAAAGCATCTCATGTGGTGGATGTCTTCCCCAGCTCCTGTTAGAGACCATTTGTTCCACCTCCTCCGGTTGCTACTCTGACAACGGATGCCTCCCTGATCGGGTGGGGGCATTATCAGGGCAGGACAGTCCAGGGCACATGGCAACCAAACGAATGCCACTTGCACATAAATGTTCTGGAGATGAGAGCAGTGCTTTTAGCGTTGCAAGCCCTTCAAGACTCTCTTCCCTTGGGAACGATTGCAATCCAGACAGACAATATGTCTGTAGTGTGGTACATCAACAAACTAGGCGGAACCAGATCATACCCCTGTGTCGAAGCACTCACTGTGGCAATGGGCGATTTCTTCTCAGCGTTTCTGATAGCAACGCACATCCCGGAAGTCCAATCACATTGCGGACAAGTTGAGCAGAGCTATTCTCATGCCTCACGAGTGGTCTCTGAAAGACTCTGTAGTGAGAGAGATATTTCTCAAGTGGGTCAGCCTTGCTGCGATCTTTTGCTACTCCCCAAAACAGCAAGTGCAGAGAGTACTTCACTCTATTCCCTTTACCAGGCCAACCCAGCAGGGACGCTTAGTCCAAGTTTGGCCCGGGACTTCTGTATGCATTTCCTCCTTTCCCACTGATCTCTCAAGTAATACAGAAAGCTATCGCTCAGAAGGCCTCATTGATCCTCATTGCTCCTTACTGGCCTCGACAAGTGTGGTTCCCCTTTCTACATCGATTTCTTTTGAGCGACCGTGGAATCTGGACCTAGTTCCAGATCTTTTGATCCATCAGTCGGGTCAGTTTCATCGCTCCCTCCCTCTCTGAACCTCACTGCTTGGTTCCTCCACTTCCAACCGTAGCCAGGCTTCCTCAATTATCTCACTCTGTTAGAGATATTTTGATAGCTTCCCATAAATCTTCCACTCGAAGATTTATTTGAGTAAGTGGAAACGCTTCTCATATTGGGCACAAGGAAAGGACATAGATCCTTTCACCGCTTCCATCCAACTAGTCCTTGATTTTCTAGCTGAACTCTTCCATGCAGGTTCATCTCCATCTACTCTTAAGGTTCAATTGGCAGCTATTTCTAATTTCCATGTGGGTATTTCTGAATCTGCCCTAATGTCCCACAAACTCTGCAAAGCCTTTTGAAAGGAGTTTTTCTTCTCAGACCTCCTGTAAGAAATCCTCCTTCTCCTTGGGACCTAAATTTAGTTCTTGCTTCTTTGATTCTTTCCCCTTTCGAACCTGCAGCTTCATGTTCCTTAAAGTTATTATCATGGAAAACTCTCTTTCTGGTGGCTATCACATCAGCTAGAAGAATTTCAGAACTTCAAGCACTCAGTTGTCGTTCTCCTTACCTTGTGTTTCATAAGGACAGAGTTTCACGAACTAACCCGTCCTTTTGCCTAAGGTGGTTTCAACATCAAATCTAAACCAATGCATTGACCTCCCTGTCTTTTTCCAGTATTCAAATAGGTCTGAACAAAAATTACACTACCTGGATGTTCATCGTCAATTAAGGTACTACTTGGACAGGACGAAACTATTCAGAAAATCTGATCAGCTGTTTGTCTCCTATGTGGAAAGCAGAAAGGGACTTCCAGTTTCAAAGGTATCTTTATCCAGATGGCTAACATCTCTGATTACCCTTGTTTATGAGATTAGACACCAAAACTGCCTAATAAACCTAAAGCCCATTCCACCAGAGCTTTGGCTACTTCTCTAGCCTTCCAAGACAGACTGCCTATTGACACCATTTGTGCAGCGGCTACTTGGGCTACTCCTCACACTTTTATTTCCCATTATAAGTTGGATTTAGCTTCTAGGCATAGAGCTAATTTTGGTTCCACTGTTCTCAGGAGTCTGTTCCGTTAGGCCACCCGGGACAAGGTGCTAGGGACGGTCCCATCCAGCAAGAATGAAGGCGAGATAGACAACTTAACATATAGAAGTTATGTTCTTACCATAACGTTCCATGTTAGTTGTCTTCTTCTCGCTTCTTCTAAGGTCCCACCCTCCTTCCCTGGCCTGGACAGACCTAGAGGAGTTGTGATCGTGACCTCTCTTTCTACCACCTCTTTCTTAGCTATATGCTATTATGCATATTTCTTGTTTCAGGATGTAGGTCACCCTTCTTCTCCCTGTTGTTAGAGGTGGACTCTGTTATAGTTATTCTGTTTTATACTGTTACTATCATAAGCTGGGGTTAGCTTACAAACGAGATCTGAGGTAACTCTCGCCTAGCATTGTGGGATATAAGGGGAGCCTCGAGCCGGTGGAACCAACTCTCGAGCTTTAGAGTGGCAGTCGGGCCGAGGTCGGCTCCAACCCATCCAGCAAGAAGAAGGCGAGAAGAAGACAACTAACATGGAACGTTATGGTAAGAACATAACTTCTATTTTTTGATCATGCAACCTTAAATCTGTGAATTAAATTTCTTGCTTTTCTTTACAAATAATTGTTCTGTGTCTGAAGTATGTCTTTGTAATATAACTTAGAATAGCCATTTTTTTAAATTATGCTGGATTTTGTGTACCTCTTACCCTAGTATATGCCTTCGAGCATACAACAGTTATAATTGTATTTTTCTCTGAAGCCTAGGACAAATAAAATGCACTTGATTCTTTATCAGTGACCATCTGCTTTATGTTTGCAGAAATTTATTTGAGTACTAACTGCTGACTATATTAATAAATATATGGGGGAGTGACTTAAAATATTGTGAAGGTTTTGTGAATTGTCATGTTAGATTGTGGTGTGTGTTATATAGGATCTGATTCTCTCAGCCTTTATTTGTCTGTTGTATGATCTTGAGCAAGTCAGTTAACCAGACATTGCTCTTGGGTCGCCCCTGAAAAGGGACTGTGTTTGTCCAATGGGTCTGCCTGGATATCAAATAGGTATTATTATTATTATATTTAATATTTACAAAAGCAAAGTATGTGTTTGGTGAGATGATGAGCTTACTATGTCTGAAGTTTAAGGTTACAGGAATGGACATTCAATTTCTGCCTTTTGTAGAGAAGGCAGGGTTTCTTGGTTTGAAATGGGCTGCAAAATTAATCACAGTAGTAACTCCAGAGATGAATGGAGCTAGATAAATGATAGAGGCAGTTTAGAAGTACATTAGAAGTTGATTGACTTTGTATTCTTATTCAATATTTTGCCATCTGTAAGCTGACATAATACTTGAGGTGAATAAAGAACAGGAAGAGAGTAAGCATAAGGGGAGAGGAGTAAAAGGATTGTCACAGACATTCATGGATAAGTTAGACACTGCTTAGTGAAGTACCTACTGAAAGTCTGAAGACAACATCTGTGATTCTTGGAACTTTAAAAATTAAAGTACAATTGGGGAAGTATATATTAATTCAGAGATGATGGTGTTTTTACAGCATTTCCTACGCTATGATACTGCAGTCTTAGAGTTTGTGTGTGTGTGTGTGTGTGTGTGTGTGTGTGTGTGTGTGTGTGTGTGTGTGTGTGTGTGTGTGTTTTAGTGCATGTGTGTATGTGTGTAAACATATACAAATACCTGTGCGCGCACACACACACACACACACACACACACACACACACACAGAGGAAGGGTAGTGGAGGCCACAACACCCCCCCACACACACACACATAGGGATGCAGGAGTGGTTAGCCCTAATGCTTTAAATGTTTAACAGCAAGCTTTGCAATTCTCTATTTTTTTTCACGAAAAGCACACATTCATTTCTGATGTGTCTGGACTCAAAATATTTATTTATATTTGATTTCCAGGGTGCTACAAAAAAATCGCCAAATTCACCACAGGGGCATCCTACCATAGTCACCACTGTCTCTCACTTGCTGAACTGGGCTGGCTTGAACTCCCTCACCTCCTTCAATGGTATCAACTCTCACTCGCTCACAAGCTAGTAAACCATCCACTAAATGTCCCATCCGTCCAGAATCTACTCCAACCCTATCGCGCCACCAGACCACTAAGATCCAGCGACAAAAATCACTTGCAGATCACTAAAGCCAATATCTCTGCTGGTGAAGCACTATTCTCTTGCACCATAGCCAAATTATGGAACTCCCTCCCACCCACAATTACCTCCGTACCATCATGCACCCACTTCAAAACTTTACTAAAAGCGCACCTAAAAACATGCTGGCCATGCCCTTGCAACTCCCACTCCTAATATCACCCACCCCATCCAACCACTACCTTTTTTCCACTCCACTAACTGCCTTGATTATAGCAAGCTCAGATGCTCATAAGCCTAGTACTTATTATACAGCAGGAACTTCTTATTGT
>NC_056733.1:304164443-304171943 GCF_019279795.1 Protopterus annectens | reverse complement strand
CAGTCGAACATCCATTAATAAATCTGGTAATCTTGCTCTTTGAGCTGGAGCAAAAGAGTGTCCTTTTTGTAGCACCTTAACATGGTCTGCTGACAAAGATTTGTCTGACAAATTGAAAATGGTAGAAATGGAAGAAATGAATTCATGGCGTAACTGTCCATTGTCAATGGTGTTGGAAAGTTCAAAGGAAGAGGAGGGGTCAATCAGTTGTGGCTGGAGTTCAACGTTGTAGCCTTGAGTATCTATTTGAGGCTGCTCCTGGTCATTATGTGTCTGGGTGGTATGTGGTACCCTATTTTGCCCAGGCCTCTTTTCCGAATGACTGAAGTCGTGGTGGTTGGTCTGTCCTCTCTTGTTAGGGAGATGTGAAAGGGAGATGAGGAGATTCTCGCTGAAGGGTTTTGACGATCTAAAAAAGAGTTTTGAGCATTTAAAGAAGTAGAAGGGGTGGGAGAAGGGGTGGGATTAGAGATGGAAGGAAAGGGAGTATCGATTCTAGAAGGAAGAGGAGTGGCAATCCGGGAGGAAGGGATTCTGTCTGAAGGTAAAGGAGGAAAATCTAGGTTGATTCCTCTGACATCTCTTCTGACTCCATGAAAGTCTGGTAAATTATTTGGGGAGGGAGTATGGGGTCTAAGAACATGCCCTAGAGAAGAGGGACCTGGCCTAGGAGATTCAAGAATGGACGAGGCGGGGGGATTAAACTGTCTGGGGTTGACAGGAAAAGAGGAATAAACAGAGGGGGAAAGGGAAGGAAGGGGGTTGGAAACACCTAGAGGGAAAGGAGGGTTGTTATGCTGGACTGGAGACGAAGAAAGATGATTGAGGGGTGAAGAATTGAACCGGGCAGCTGGGGAAAAGTTACGTGTAATACGACGGTTAAAACGGTTGGGAGGTTTATGTGGAGGAAGAGACGGGGTGGACTTGAAGATATGAAGAGAACTGGCCTGGGAACGGGAAGGGAACCTAGAACAGGGACTGTTATTGGGAAGAAACAGGTGGACTTGTAGGTATGAAGAACTGGGCTGGGAACGAAGGGAATCTAGAATGGGGACTCGAAATTGGCAGCGTGAAGAGAGGAATTTGACTTGGAATGAGAAGATGGGGATTGGAAACGTTTTTGGTAGCAAGGAGGGGGACAGGTGGCTGGGACTGAGAAGAGGGGGAGTGGAATCTTACTCTAGAGGCATAGTGAGAATGGTGATGGGATGGATTGAACCGGGGTTGGATCCATCCCTGTGTCTCATCTCGAACCATCAGACCGGGGACGGTGGTGAGAATTGGAATTGGAAGTAGGGATGAAACTGGACACATCAGTATTTCTGGAGGGGTGAACATTTCTGTTGTCTGAATGGAAATTTCTGTTGTCTGAATGGAAATTTCTGTTATTTTCCAAGAAGACATTAGTGATGGGGTAGGCTGAATTGGATTTATATTGTGCCAAGTCTCTTTGCAATTTATTTCTCTTTTTGGCTATGATGGTGGCAACATGTCTAGATAATTTGGCAGAAATAGCGTCGTAAATGGGTTTAACAAACTGAAACTGTGGATGCTGTTGAATGCTGTTAATAAGCTCAGTAATTTTAGGTCTTAAATCCTGTAGTTTGTTGGAGTTGTCCTCTTGAATGATTTTTAGAGCATTTAACCCTGTTGAATTGTATAAATCACAGAGATCTAAGTGCAGTCTGGAATTGGGTATTGTTCTGTTGGGAAACCTGCCCAATCGAAGCCCTTTGGGTACAATTGAAAAAGAAAGACAAGCATCTAGATATAAGTTATCTAATTCTATGCTTTTGAAAACCATCAATAATCTTTCTAGCCTGAATATCAAAGGTTTACATTCAGAAATTAATTCAGCTTGTCTGTTAGCATATGACAATTGTCTGAATGACCTGGGGGGTGTATCTGTGGATAAAAAAGGATTAAAACCAACATGTTCATTGAGAAAATTCAATAATTCATTGTCTGTGAGCAATGTATCAACACAATTAGGCAGATTGGCTTCACTGATGGCTGCACGTGGTGAAGACGTGTTGTTAATGGAGTCGTAATCTTCATTGTTGGAAGGAATGTGTTGAGGAGACACATCATTTGTAGAGATGTCAGCATTATTGATAGTATTGACATCCCTATAGAAAGACGGGATATGTCGACCACATCGGTCATCAGTTGCATTTGTATCTCTGATACCCTCCTTGTGAGAAACTACATTGATTGCTGACCCAATGATGGGAAGAGGATGTTGTCTCTTACGAACAAAATTGAGTTCATGTGTGTTTTGACCTTTGCCAATGAGTGCATTAGATGACGTAGTATAAAGTCCATTTGGAGATGTCTCTGTATGAGCAATGAAGGCCTCTGTATGAGCAACAAAGGTCTCTGTATGAGTTGCAGTGGCCTCCTTATATCATTGGAACAAAGTCAGGAGAGATGTACCATCCTTTCAACCCCAGCATCATTGACACCATCCATGGAGCCATAAGTAAAAATTCAACGGAGACTTCCAACTTTGAACACATCCCCAACAATGTCTACGACATCGCTTCTTCTCCGGTCTTCAATCTGACCATGGATTCTTCCCTTCCCAAACACATGGTTTCTAATCAACATTCTACGATCCCCAATGAAAGGGATGACACTTATTATATCTTGTTAGACTCAGGAACTCAAGGCAATTTAGATAGCCTTCAAAGTGCGAATCCAACTGATAACAAGATCACTCAGGGCAATATGGGTGTCATAAATAAGGATGCAATTTTCCCAAAGGTGTCAGACGGACAGTCTTATGACAACTCCAGCACAACAAGGAGTAACACAAGTTTTCCAAGATTATCAGACAAAGACATTTATGACTACTTCAGTTCTTCTTCTCAAGACACCTCTATCTTAGAAGGAATCCCTACCATTGGTTCTTCTGTACTTCCGTCTAGAAGAGTTTCCCTTTCCCCAATCCATGATGATTATCCCATACAGCAACCCATTAACTACCACTCCTCTACTGTCCCTCACAATGTCAATCATACGCTGACGTTACAACACAAAGGAAACAGAAGTCTAGCCAGCCAAAGCACGGAAGCTCCTACCAATAAACATCTTGTTAATACATCCAGCAGACATCTTGTAAATTCATCCAGTAGATGTCCTATTAATACTACTGAAAGTCTTTTTTTACACGTTCCCTTACCACCTAGTGGCAACACCACCAAGCACAAACCAAGCAGTCAGACTGAAACTTTAATCAGGTCTCATTCTTCTAAATCCACAAATGGCCTTCATTTCCATCCATGTACCGCTCATAAGGAGGCCACTGCAACTCATACAGAGACCTTTGTTGCTCATACAGAGGCCTTCGTTGCTCATACAGAGACATCTCCAAATGGACTTTATACTACGTCATCTAATGCACTCATTGGCAAAGGTCAAAACACACATGAACTCAATTTTGTTCGTAAGAGACAACATCCTCTTCCCATCATTGGGTCAGCAATCAATGTAGTTTCTCACAAGGAGGGTATCAGAGATACAAATGCAACTGATGACCGATGTGGTCGACATATCCCGTCTTTCTATAGGGATGTCAATACTATCAATAATGCTGACATCTCTACAAATGATGTGTCTCCTCAACACATTCCTTCCAACAATGAAGATTACGACTCCATTAACAACACGTCTTCACCACGTGCAGCCATCAGTGAAGCCAATCTGCCTAATTGTGTTGATACATTGCTCACAGACAATGAATTATTGAATTTTCTCAATGAACATGTTGGTTTTAATCCTTTTTTATCCACAGATACACCCCCCAGGTCATTCAGACAATTGTCATATGCTAACAGACAAGCTGAATTAATTTCTGAATGTAAACCTTTGATATTCAGGCTAGAAAGATTATTGATGGTTTTCAAAAGCATAGAATTAGATAACTTATATCTAGATGCTTGTCTTTCTTTTTCAATTGTACCCAAAGGGCTTCGATTGGGCAGGTTTCCCAACAGAACAATACCCAATTCCAGACTGCACTTAGATCTCTGTGATTTATACAATTCAACAGGGTTAAATGCTCTAAAAATCATTCAAGAGGACAACTCCAACAAACTACAGGATTTAAGACCTAAAATTACTGAGCTTATTAACAGCATTCAACAGCATCCACAGTTTCAGTTTGTTAAACCCATTTACGACGCTATTTCTGCCAAATTATCTAGACATGTTGCCACCATCATAGCCAAAAAGAGAAATAAATTGCAAAGAGACTTGGCACAATATAAATCCAATTCAGCCTACCCCATCACTAATGTCTTCTTCGAAAATAACAGAAATTTCCATTCAGACAACAGAAATTTCCATTCAGACAACAGAAATGTTCACCCCTCCAGAAATACTGATGTGTCCAGTTTCATCCCTACTTCCAATTCCAATTCTCACCACCGTCCCCGGTCTGATGGTCCGAGGATGAGACACAGGGATGGATCCAACCCCCGGTTCAATCCATCCCATCACCAGTCGCACTACACCCCCAGAGTAAGATTCCACTCCCCTTCTTCTCAGTCCCAGCCACATGTTCTTGCTACAAAAAACATTTCCAACCCCCCTTCTTCTCTTTCCAAGTCTTATTCCCCCCTTCACGCTGCCAATTTCAGTCCCCATTCTAGATTCCCTTCTCGTTCCCAGCCCAGTTCTCTTCATACCTACAAGTCCACTCCGTTTCTTCCCAATAACAGTCCCTGTTCTAGGTTCCCTTCCCGTTCCCAGGCCAGTTCTCTTCATATCTTCAAGTCCACCCCGTCTCTTCCTCCACATAAACCTCCCAACCGTTTTAACCGTCGTATTACACGTAACTTTTCCCCAGCTGCCCGGTTCAATTCTTCACCCCTCAATCACCTTTCTTCGTCTCCAGTCCAGCATAACAACCCTCCTTTCCCTCTAGGTGTTTCCAACCCCCTTCCTTCCCTTTCCCCCTCTGTTTATTCCTCTTTTCCTGTCAACCCCAGACAGTTTAATCCCCCCGCCTCGTCCATTCTCGAATCTCCTAGGCCAGGTCCCTCTTCTCTAGGGCATGTTCTTAGACCCCATACTCCCTCCCCAAATAATTTACCAGACTTTCATGGAGTCAGAAGAGATGTCAGAGGAATCAACCTAGATTTTCCTCCTTTACCTTCAGACAGAATCCCTTCCTCCCGGATTGCCACTCCTCTTCCTTCTAGAATCGATACTCCCTTTCCTTCCATCTCTAATCCCACCCCTTCTCCCACCCCTTCTACTTCTTTAAATGCTCAAAACTCTTTTTTAGATCGTCAAAACCCTTCAGCGAGAATCTCCTCATCTCCCTTTCACATCTCCCTAACAAGAGAGGACAGACCAACCACCACGACTTCAGTCATTCGGAAAAGAGGCCTGGGCAAAATAGGGTACCACATACCACCCAGACACATAATGACCAGGAGCAGCCTCAAATAGATACTCAAGGCTACAACGTTGAACTCCAGCCACAACTGATTGACCCCTCCTCTTCCTTTGAACTTTCCAACACCATTGACAATGGACAGTTACGCCATGAATTCATTTCTTCCATTTCTACCATTTTCAATTTGTCAGACAAATCTTTGTCAGCAGACCATGTTAAGGTGCTACAAAAAGGACACTCTTTTGCTCCAGCTCAAAGAGCAAGATTACCGGATTTATTAATGGATGTTCGACTGTTCGCTAGGAAATTGAATTTACAAGTATTACTCAGCGACAATACATGCAGGAGTGTAGATAGCTCCCAACCCTCACCTTCATCTTCTCAGCTTAACAATGACATTACTTTAGAAGCTGTTAACCCTACTATTCCTCCTACTACTACTTCTAATACAGAAGTTTCTTTCAGCACAGCCAATAGAATCATTAATACTTCTGTTTTAAAGAAAAAGAGTTTGTTTAACCCACCATTACACAATACCATTTCAGCTTTTACCAGAGTGTGTGAAAATGACCTTAGACAAGTTATTAACTCTGATTGCAATAACAAATGGTTCAACCTCACACACAATGAAAAGATTGCATTACATGATTTAGCCAATGACCATCACTTACGAATTATGAAAGCAGACAAGGGCACAGGAGTGGTTCTCATGAACCAAAAAGATTATGTTGACAAAATTGAACGTATTCTACTTAATGATGACTTCTACAAACAAGTGTCTTTACATTTTGTACAGTCTCGTTTCAAACATATAGACACTGTACTTAATTCATTAGTGAAAAACCACCACATTACATATGAAGACTTTCAGTTCATGCACACTCCAAACCCTAACTTAGGGAAACTGTTTGGAATCCCCAAGATTCATAAAGACACACACAACCCACCTTTTAGGTTGATCATCTCCAATAACAAGACAAAGACAGAAAGAATTGCTCAGTACCTTGATTTTGTTCTAAATCCAGTGGCACAGTCCAACCCTTTTTACATTAAAGACTCTTGGGACTTCTTAAACAAACTTCATGTGGCCAATCTTAATGGCCATGGTAAAACCCTTGTTACTCTTGACATAGAAGCTTTATATACCAGCATCCCTCATCATGAAGGCTTAGCTTATGTTAAACATTTTTTATACAAGTTCATGAAATACTCAAAACACAGAATAGATACTCTACATACCCTAATGTCACTAGTTTTGGACAACAACTTTTTTCACTTCAACAACATTATATTTAAACAAGTAAAAGGGGTTGCTATGGGCACAAAAATGGCCCCAGCCTTTGCAAATGTTGTTTTGTCTGAATGGGAATTAGACACATTAGTGTATCTACCAGGGTTCGAACTCACAGAGCACTACTGCCGTTTTATAGATGATATTTTTTTTGTCTGGAAAGGCACAGATGCACAACTTGACTTGTTTGTTGATTCTTTATCCAATAGTATAGGTTTTCTACAGTTTGTTTTGGCAGGTAAAGGTTCTTCCGTGTCCTTTTTAGACACCACTGTATCGATTGATGAATTTTCTGGTGAATTTTCTTCTAACATCTTCAGAAAGAAAACTTACAGGAATAGTTACCTGGACTTTAATAGCCAACATCCATGGTTCATGAAAAAGAATGTGGTAAAAGGTCAATTTGTAAGATTGTCTAGGTTAGTTAGTAATGATGTTTCATTTGAGAAAGAATGTGATTTTCTATCTACCTTGTTAACACAAAAGAACTATCCTGTACGAATGATAAATGACATCAGAAAACAAGTTAGAATTAATAGATTCACCAGATTTAAGCCTATTTTGAGATTTGGGTTCCAACATACTGTAAATACTGTTGACATTGAGGAAACAGAAAGCTGGTTTAACAGCTTTTCATTACCGATTAGCAGGGATATGCTTAACATTAGGAATGTTATCTATCAAAATTGGAGAATTTTAACAAGTGACAAGTCTATCAAAGATGCATTGAGTCCTACCCCTAAGTTTTCTTTTAAAAAAACCAAAACTTTCAAGTCCATGTTTGAAAGAAATGACAAGGCCT
>NC_056733.1:304144443-304154443 GCF_019279795.1 Protopterus annectens | reverse complement strand
CATTAATATCATCATCATCAATGTGAATATCTGGTGAGTTGGAACATGTGTTCTGACTATCTAACATAACTGTGTCCAAATCTAATTCATTAATTAAAATCAACAGTAATAGATTTGTACCATGTGAACAACCGGCTTTAGGATACGGCAACTGCAGTTTTCTTGACGAGTGTCAAGCCGAATCTCGCTTCTCCAGCGGCTTAGCCATCCCGGTTATGTGCAGGGCCATCCCAGCGGTGTGCGAAGCTGAACCATTCCCCTCTAACCATCACGCTCTCCCCAAAAGGAAAATCTCCGATACTGGTGCCGCCGAGGGAAACGGCAACTGCAGTTTTCTTGACGAGTGTCAAGCCGAATCTCGCTTCTCCAGCGGCTTAGCCATCCCGATTATGTGCAGGGCCATCCCAGCGGTGTGCGAAGCTGAACCATTCCCCTCTAACCATCACGCTCTCCCCAAAAGGAAAATCTCCGATACTGGTGCCGCCGAGGGAAGCGACAACTCTAATTTGGTGCCAGATTTCACAAATGAAGTTTGGGTCCGTTCAGAAAGTGCAAATAGCTTAGATGCTGTATGCTTAGAGTCACCATATGAGGAGGGTCACGCCAAGCTTTCCACCACAACTGTTTTAAAACATGATACAAGATCTGCAGGGAGCTCTAACCATTCATTAAAGAGTGATGCTGAGACTTCGGGGGCAAACTATGTTTTTCCATTAGGTTCTAAAAATACATCTGAGACTATTACAATAATGCCAGAGATAAACTGTGCCTTAAAGAAAAGAGGAGTGTCCGTTGAGGGGTTTTCTGTGGAGAATGGGATCTGCGACACTTTTCAGAAAAATTATGCTTCCACATTCAGTAGCAAGGGAATATGCTTGACAACTTTGCGAAAAAATGAGCCAGACAAGGATTGTGTCTTACAGAAGAGAGGATTTTCCGTAGAGGAGTGCAATGTGGAGAATGGAACCTACGATGTTATTCAAGGGAATAGTGCTTCTACTTTCAGTGAAAAAGGAAAATACTTGGCTACTTCGCGAAGGTGCGAGGATCAGTCCAAGGGTTACACCAATAGTCACACGGAAGATGGTGCGCTTGTCATCAGCAATAACAACACCAGCAGTAAAATCAATCGCACGGACAATAGTGCACATGTCAATTGTCACACGGAAGACGGTGCGCTTGTCATCAGCAATATTAGCACCAGCAGTAAAATCAATCACACGGACAATAGTGCACATGTCATCTGCAATTATAGCACCTACACTAAAAACAGACCACATCAGCCTACCTTACAACATTCACCTTGTGCTACTCATGTAGATTTGAGTACTAGCAAAGTACAAGCTTCAAATACCATTTTACAGAAGCCCCAGTCACTATTAACCGAACAGCCTGCCCAACTCATTTCCTCTACATTAAGTTTTAACAACGTCAATGAGTTTCCCCAAGTTACAATCTCTACTAC
Source organism: Protopterus annectens (assembly GCF_019279795.1). Taxonomy (NCBI): domain Eukaryota; kingdom Metazoa; phylum Chordata; order Ceratodontiformes; family Protopteridae; genus Protopterus; species Protopterus annectens. Next base: position 304,152,978 of record NC_056733.1, on the reverse strand, counting down.
TTCCTCTGACTTTACTAATGATTCTCAGCAGTTTATTCACACTGTACAAAATCCTGATCAATCTCAACTACCTATTTTTTCAGCAAACGAATCGGACTCCGGCGTATACAGAGCTGAACAGCGGTTACGCTTGGATTCCAGCGTATGCAGAGCTGAACAGCGGTTACGCTCGGATTCCCTCAGAAATACCGTAAATGACTTAGACCATCGCAGAAATGACTTTAATGACTCAGCCCATCACAGACACCCCTCAAGTGATTTACATTCCTCTGGAAAAGTTTGCTACAAAAATTTTGGTTATGATTCTCATTCCTCAGGCATAGTTTACTGCAAGTCTTCTGCACATCATTCCCAGTCCTCTGGTAATGATTCTCAGTCTCCAGGATTGGATCAGTCAAACACACAAAATACGGAGGAACACTGCATAGTGTATCAGGAGCACAATCACAGTCAAGATCTTATTAACAAGCCATCCACAGACCCCATTACTCAAACTTCACAAGCCCCAAAGATACTCTTTTCAAGAGAAAACAAAGGACATAATAGTGATTCTTTCACCAATTGCTACGACCAGCTAACCAGTATGCTGTTTCCCAGTGTACAAGACAAGCAAATGGATATCCCCCCAACACACAATAAATCCTTAATTGACTTTCAAGCCACAAATTCTTTCCATCAAAATCACCAAATCCTTCACAATCCTACAGTTCATCAATCGAGTCAAACTTCCCACCAGGTGAATCCATCATCTCAACAGGTGATTCAATCATCTCTTCAGCTAGTGAATCAACCATCACATCTGCCGAATCAACAGTCTCATCAGTTAATTCAACCATCTCAACAGGTGATTCAACCATCTCTTCAGCTGGTAAATCAACCATCCCATCAGCTGAATCAACGGTCTCATCAGTCAATTCAACCATCTCATCAGACGAATCAGTCTTCCAGAAGAGTCACCTTCTCACTGCAGAGAGCCATCTCTCCCACAGTTTCTCCTCCAGTCTCGTTTCCAGGTCAGAAACCCTCCCCAGCCTTCAGTTTCTTTTCTTCTTCTCAGGAAATGGTTCTACCACCAAAAATGGACAAGTTTATGGTTGGGTCACGAAGTGATCATCCTTTGGCTGCAGGAATTCTGACGGCTCACGGCCCAAAAAATATTAGTGTAAAACATAACTACACTAATGATGACTCCATTATTCAGCCAGCAGTTTTTTCTAGTGTTCATAAGGCATCAAATTTGTCTTCTCAAGGCACAAACTTCCTTGAACGCAATTCCATCCGTTTAAACAGATCCACATTTGTCACTGTTTCCACTAACAACTTAGATGTTGCCCTTAGAAATCCAGAGGCCTCTTTTTCATCTAATTGTGAAACCTCAATACTAGGCAGTGACCACAATCCTAACTCTACCAACAATGGATCCTTTAAGGTGCCTTCAAGCCACGGAAATTTGAAAATGCCTTCTAATAATGTTACTGAAGTAGGAGACTTTCCTGCTCAAGACTACGGCAGTAGTCAAACCTGTATTCCTGCACAAGTCAACTGCAATGGTCAATCCTGTATCACAACCAACAACCATCTCTTCAATAGTGCAAGTATCAATAGTAGTGCATTTAGTAGCTTTAGTACACCTGGTGACATTGCAATTAATAATGATTGTACATGTAGCAACTTTGATTCAGCTGCTCCCTCTGTAAATGCATTTAACAAAGGTAGTGCTCTCAACAATGATGATACTATCAACAATGGTTATGTAGTTTACACCTCAAATACACCTGGTCAGTCTATTGCAGTTAGTACTTCCAACACACCCTGTCAGTCTGTTGTAATAGACAATACAAACACTCTTTGTACAGAAGGACTATCTGACAACAATGAAATTTTGCACTTCCTCAATGAACATGTTGATGTCAATCCTTTTCTTTCCAAAGACACTCCCCCTAGGTCTTTCAGACAAATTTTTCACTCCAACAGACAAGCTGATCAGATTTCAGAATGCAAACCTTTAGTTTTTAGATTGGAAAGACTACTGATGGTTTTCAAAAGCATTGAATTAGACAACCTTTATCTAGACGCTTGTCTCTCTTTCTCCATAGTTCCCAAAGGTCTGCGCCTGAACAGATTCCCCAACAGAACAGTGGCAAATTCCAAATTACATCTTGATTTATGCGAACTGTTCAACCATGCTGGATTGGATGCCCTTAAAATCATTCATGGAGACAATTCATGCAAGCTAGATGATCTGAAACCTAAAATTATCTCGTTGAACAACTCCATTCTGACTCACCCCCAATTCCAGTTTGTTAAAACCACCTATGATGCCATTTCAGCAAAATTGTCCAGACACATAGCTACCATCATAGCCAAAAAAAGAGGCAAGCTACATAGAGACTTACTTCAATACAAGTCTAACTCAGCTTACCCCATAGCTGATATGTGGTTCCGACACCTTTCTGACTCAAATTCTTCCAACCACTCCAATCCCTTGCGTTCCTCCTTTGAACACCATCTTCCTCCAGAGTCTAGATCTTTGCATACTACACCTTTTTCAAACCCTTCTCATTTTTCTTCCTCCCCTGTCCGTTTTCAGCCTTCCTCCCATACTCCATACTCTTCTAGCTGCTCTCCCACCCACAGACCCTTTCCACATCCCCCCCATTCCCGATTCATCCAAAGCTCTTTTACACAACCACCCCCACGCTTTTCAACTGTTGTCAATTCCTCGAGGGGAATTTCTCCTAATTCACATGCAGTAGGAGCCTCTCACTCAGCTCCATCTCATACTGCTCCTAATTCGCATGCAGTACGAGCCTCCCATCCAGGACCATCCCACCCCTCTTCATCTCTCATATCTCCCTTTCGTAGACCCCCTCCCCCTTTGTCTTCCTCGAGGTCTCAGAATTTTTCCCGTCCCCCTCCGCGCTCCCACTCTCGCTTTTCCCCTTCTACAGCTCGACCCAGTTCTTCCTCGTCTTTTTCTCGCCCCCTTCCCAGGACCCGTGTCCCCTCACTACCCCTTCCTCCTCCCCCTCTGCCTCCCAGGACCCGTGACACTTCCCTACCTCCTCCTCCCCCTCCGCCCCCCTTTCGCCAGCATTTCTCCTCCACCCTTCAGCCCAACTCCCATCCTCCTCCTTCTTCAGCTCAACCTCTCTCATCTTTCCCCACTCCCTCCCCCTTCCCTGTTTCTTCTGCTGGAGTTTTACCTGATTTCCATGGATTTTCCACAGCACAGGACTTTCCACCTATTCCCCCCGCCTTGCCTCCAACTTTCCAATCCAATGGTATACAAAATACCTCGACCAACTCCCTTGTCTCCACCCCCACCCCTTCCACTTCTTTCCAAGTACAGGACTCTTTTTTAGACTCTCACCACCCTCATCCAAGGATGCCCCACTCGTCTGCACTCAGTCCAACAGAACATCAGACAACCTCATCCACAGTGGAAAACAACTTTACACGGAAAAGAGGGCTAGGCAAGATAGGGTATCACATACCCCCCAGACACATTATGACAAGGAGCAGCTACAAGGAAAGATTTCTGTAAACATTTCCTCCTTATCTGAGCCTCTTGATAGCTCCATTTCCACCATCTTCAATTTATCAGACAAATCCTTGTCCGAACACCACATCAAAGTACTGCAAAAGGGCCATTCTTTCGCACCAGCTCAGAGAGCTAAATTACCAGATCTACTTTTAGATCTGAGATTGTTTGCTAGGAAATTGAATTTACAAGTATTACTTACCGACACAGAGTCTTCTAATACTATGTTAGATAGTCAGAACACATGTTCCAACTCACCAGATATTCACATTGATGATGATGATATTAATGTTACTCCTAATGTTGCTTCTAATGTTTCAACCTTTAATAGGTCAAGTATTATTGATAACAGAATGATCAATACTTCTATGTTACGTAAAAAAAGTTTGTTCAATCCACCTTTACATAATACCATTTCTGCTTTTGCTAGAGTCTGTGAATGTGAGATGAGACAAGCCATCAATTCTGAGTGTAAAGTAAAATGGTTCAATCTCACACACAATGAGAAATTAGCTTTAAAAGATTTATCGAATGACAGACATGTAAGAATTATGAAGGCGGACAAGGGAACAGGAGTGGTTCTCATGAACCAAGAGGATTATGTGAACAAGGTTGAAAACACTTTGATGAATGATGATTTTTACACAAAAACCACTTTGGAGGAGGTTCAAGCTAATTTCACAAAGATAGACACAATCACCAAATCTCTACTCACGAATCAACATATCACGTATGAAGAATATATTTTTATGCACACCCCCAATCCCAATTTAGGGAAACTCTTCGGAATTCCCAAGATACACAAGGATCCATCAAACCCACCTTTTAGATTGATAATCTCTAACAACAGAACCAAAACTGAAAGAATTGCCCAGTATGTTGATTCCATCCTGAACCCTATAGCTCAGTCCAACCCTTTTTACATTAAGGACTCTTGGGAATTCCTTGACAAGCTACATCACTCTAACTTTAATGGTAAAAACAAATTATTGGTTACTTTGGACATAGTAGCTTTATACACCAACATTCCCCACTTAGAAGGTTTGGCCTACGTCAAGCATTTTTTGCATAAGTTTGTGAAAATGCCTAAGTCAAAGATAGACACGTTACACACCTTAATGTCCCTGGTGCTTGAAAACAACTACTTTCATTTCAATAACTCTATTTATAAACAAGTTAGAGGTGTGGCCATGGGCACTAAAATGGCACCAGCCTTTGCCAACGTGGTTTTAGCAGAATGGGAACTTGATACATTGGTTCATTTACCGGGATTTGAACTTACTGAACATTACTACAGATTCATAGATGATATTTTTTTTGTATGGAAGGGTACTAATTCTCAGTTACAAATATTCTTAGATTCTTTATCTGACAGTCTAGAGTTTCTACAATTCACCATAGCAGGAAGAGGATCTTCGGTTACATTTCTGGACACTTTGTTATCCATAAATAACTTGTCAGGGGAACTTTCCTCAAATATTTACAGAAAGAAAACCTACAGGAACAGTTATCTTGATTTTAACAGTCTTCATCCGGAGTTTATGAAAAAGAATATTGTTAAAGGTCAATTTGTTAGACTGTCAAGATTAATAAGCAATGACTGTACATTTACTAAAGAATGTGATTTTTTGTCAGCTTTATTTGTTCAAAAGAATTATCCGCCCAAATTGATACATGACATTAGAGCAGAGGTTACTAGCAACAGATTCACCAGACACAAGCCCATTTTAAGGTTTGGTTTTACACACATGGGTTCTCGAGTTCAAGAAGATGATGAGGATAGTTGGTGTAATAGCTTCATGTTACCTATTAGTAGGGACATGAACAGCATTCGAAATATAGTGTCACAAAATTGGAGAATTTTAACCAGTGACCATTCTATTAAAAAAGTTTTGGGGAATGTCCCTAGATTTTCATTTAAGAAATCAAAAACTTTCAAATCTATATTTGAGAAAAATGATACACCTTTTCTTTTGCATTCACATACTGCATTTAATGATTCCATAGGCATGTTTTCTTGTGGTAAATGTGTTGCATGCGAATACATTTTAGTTGGAGACTTTTTTCATTTTCCTCATTGCAATGTACCGGTGTATTTTAAGAGAAGCTACTACTGTCACAGTTCCATGGTGGTGTATGCAGCCATTTGCATGTCGTGTTCTTGTTTCTATGTGGGCAAAACCACTAGGAAATTAAGTGACAGAATCAAGGAACACAATGCAGCCGTCAGATTCAAGGACAAATCCAATGCATTGGGCAAACACAGCCTAACATGCCCTTCATTTCTTCAATTCAAGTTTATTGTGCTTGAACAAGTGAATCATTTTTTTGGTGACACTGACGGACTACTACAGGTGTTGGAACTCAAGTGGCAGCTCCATTTGGAGGCTGACTGCCACCCAGGACTGAATGAATCTTTAAATCTGAAATGTGCACTTAAATGGATGCAATGAATGTCTTTTTTTCTTCAACTCATGTTTTATGTATTGTTTACACTATTACTTCATGTTTTATGTATTATTAACCCCAGCTCATAGGTTAAATGACATGCTTGTTTACTGTTCATACAAGGATGCTCATTGGTTTGCAATGAAGTTTATATAGCAAGTGGAGAGCTTTTTCTGTTCATTCTGACGAAGTTCCTATACAATAAAGGACGAAAGCTTAATTAACCTTGAGGGTTTCTGTAGTTTTTATTTTTATACTAGAAGTTACTGTTACAAATTATCTTGGTTCTTCTATCAGTTTCTCAACGGTTTTGCCAGTATTTATAAGTTTCCGTAGTTATTTTACATGACTAACATTTATCCCCTTAGTCATGTTTTTACAACCCTCGGCCGCTCCCAGCGCCAAAGAAGAAATTTCAGATTCTTCAGAAGCATCCACTTGCACTCTACAATCAGACTGTCTATCAACAGGATGTCTACATCTCTCTTTTTCATCAGAGGAAGATTTAGGAGAGAATTCCATTTCTGAGGACATTACCAACTTTTCCAAAAAAGGTACTGTTAAAGAAAATGTTTTTGTCGCTAGCTCAGAAATTAAGCTTAAATCTGACACAATCATTATTACTGGTAACAGCAGTCCTGAAGTTTTTAACAATACTGAAGTTATTGCCAATGAAGTCTACACTGAAGACGCGATGTCTCAGTCTTCTATTCCATGTGGACAAGAATCATTGATTCCCTCCAACAGCCCTGAAGTTATTATTAACACCGAGGTTTTAGCTAATGAAGTTAATACAGAAGACTCAATGTCTCAGTCTTCTATTCCGTGTGGCCAAGAATTGTTGGTTCCCTCCACTCATTTCAAGCACTCCTTCCCCCTCACTTCGAGCCACCAAGAAAGTATGCCCGCATCCGTTGAGTTTTGGCGGGAACCAGCTTCTCCTTCCATCAACTGGGCTATTTCCAAACCTTCTTTTTACTATGAATTTTTCCCAAATACATCTAACATTACTAGCGACTCTCAATCACATGCTACTAGCGACCCCAGGTCGATAGATCTAGACAAGTTAAAACCCTGCACACCAAAAATTTCCGTTACAGCGCCTCTGCAGCTACGTATCGACAACATCAACGATTTTTCAAACACAGTCACAGTTCCTCAGCAGCAAAACACCAACAACTTCAACGAATTTACAAACACAGTGGCTACTATAACTAATGCTTCTACCTTAAGTACTACTCAATGCAAGATCAAGGCAGTCAATCCTATACCCACCTTTTCAACGGTCAGTTTTCTTGATGTCACCGTTCAACGTCCAGTCCCTAAAGGCCCGTTGATGTCCTCTTCTGGTATTCACGGAGAAGTTTCTCTCACGCCAGCGATTAAATGTCCAGTAATGTCCATCCTAAGTGAAGACACAAACAAGAAACATCCTTACACAAATCTCACAGATAAAGCACTAAGCACTAAAGTTTTAACATCCACTACCAGTGCTCTTTTATTAACGCCTGCTGTTGTGTCATATTCGCAACAACTTGTAAATACCAACAAAATCAAAACGAAAGTTATGGCAAATGTCGAAGCCAACGAAGCAGATTTCTTCTTTATGACTGATAAAATTTATGTGCACGAATCTGTAACACCTAAAACCACAATGACATTAAAAACTACAGATAAAATCAAAGCACATGAGGCAACTACACCGATCTCAGAGTCTTGCGAATTAACTACTATGACACTGAAAGCTACGGAAAAAATTGAAGCATATGAGGCAACTACAACTAACTCAGAGCCTTGCAAATCAACTTCAAACTTAAAGGCTTTCAAACCGACACCAGAAGCAGATGACTTCAACGTAACTGTGTCCAAATCTAATTCATTAATTAAAATCAACAGTAATAGATTTGTACCATGTGAACAACCGGCTTTAGGATACGGCAACTGCAGTTTTCTTGACGAGTGTCAAGCCGAATCTCGCTTCTCCAGCGGCTTAGCCATCCCGGTTATGTGCAGGGCCATCCCAGCGGTGTGCGAAGCTGAACCATTCCCCTCTAACCATCACGCTCTCCCCAAAAGGAAAATCTCCGATACTGGTGCCGCCGAGGGAAACGGCAACTGCAGTTTTCTTGACGAGTGTCAAGCCGAATCTCGCTTCTCCAGCGGCTTAGCCATCCCGATTATGTGCAGGGCCATCCCAGCGGTGTCGCAGCTGAACCATTCCCCTCTAACCATCACGCTCTCCCCAAAAGGAAAATCTCCGATACTGGTGCCGCCGAGGAAGCGACAACTCTAATTTGGTGCCAGATTTCACAAATGAAGTTTGGGTCCGTTCAGAAAGTGCAAATAGCTTAAATGCTGTATGCTTAGAGTCACCATATGAGGAGGGTCACGCCAAGCTTTCCACCACAACTGTTTTAAAACATGATACAAGATCTGCAGGGAGCCCCTTTTTAACCCCATTTTTTTTAATTTAAAAAGAGTTTTGGGAAATTTCCTTGAAAAACCTTGGGGGCAAAACTAATTTGTTTTTCCCATTTAAAGGG
>NC_056733.1:304124804-304143943 GCF_019279795.1 Protopterus annectens | reverse complement strand
GGTGAACGGAACTGCCATTTTAAAAATGGACAGAATTTGTCCATTTTATAGATTTCTACCTGTGTTTACAGACACAGGTGTTTCGGCACTTAGCAGCTTTTTATGTTGGCAATACATAATATGGGTGGGGGTGGTTACAATACGTAATCCACGGTGAAGGGTGTTCCTATTCACATTTGACTATTTCCTGTATGCATTCATAAGAGGATTATTATTTTGGACACGAATTAACTACAGGTATACAGTAGTACAGTAAACAAATGTGAAGGTTTGTTACTGTAAATATGTATGGACCTCTGTAATACACTGTTGCTTTCTGGCAAATCAGTAGCTAATCATTAAAGACTGAAGTCAGAACATAATGACAGACAGCTGAGTTTCAGACTTCATACTCTTCAGGTAATTAATGCCAATGTACAAACTGTTATTCTATCAACTTTCTAAGTTTCTAAGAGCAATCTTTACAAATTGTCCCTACTTTTGGGCCTTTGTCCCACTTTTATTCACGGCTTTGTCCAGATATCTTGCTCTCAGAGGTTGACAGGTATGGTCGGTCACACCTACACACACATTATGTGTCCCTCACACAGTAGATCAGGGTTATCCTGTTTACGTCAGTGCCTTCATCACCCTTATACCATTTGCCACTAAGTGAATGTGTGCAATATATTCTCCCGCTTATTCGTGTCAGGACACGTGCATCACGGGCAAGTGTTTGATCCTGGGTAGTAGGTTATGCATGACCACTTAGGGCTGGACAGTGTTGTGCACCTCTAATGCACATTCCAACTTCTGTCCAGATATCTACAGGACTGGACTTTGTGTCTTCCATTCTAATGTTTACACAGGTTACATATCCCATGAGGGATATCCAAAAATTGGACCGATCCACAACAAGAGGAATACTGAACATATTTTTGGAGTTACAAAAATGTGATGAGGTCGTGTGCAATCCTGCAACCGCCTAGGGTGACACTACCTACTACATATGCGTAGTGGTCGCTATGTGTAGCTGTGGTTGCACCAAACCAGTAGGCCAAGTACGACTGGATTTGGTGGACGTTCAGGTACGGGAGCGGGTTGTGTGATGTGGAGGGGATGCTGGGTAGTGCATTATGCATCCAGGTGTGTTGCATTTGTTATGGCCAGTTCCATCCAGGTATGTTGCATTTGTTATGGCCAGTTCCATCAGGACCAATCTGTGGGTATGTGCCGGTGACATATCTATACATTTGTATCACACATTTCAATATTCATCTGTTTGTGGGATTGTGTTCTACAATATAGCCTGTCTGCTTGTATTGCATCTGTTTATACATGTGTTTGTGTTTCTTTCAGTTTCACCCGCTGCTCCCTCATACACCTCCGGTTCACCTATTCTGCATAAGACACAGCATCGCCTTGGAGGATTGTACCATTACCCATCCACCCCACACACACACAGATTCCTCACACCCCATACATCACTACTTTGGTTGCTGGCCCATGACACGAGTAACACATGGAATACCCTACATGTGTCTGGTACCTGTATGGTTGTGTGGACTACCCTGCCATGTTTGCTTTCCACATGCTATACCTCACGCACATAGCTACACGCCCATACTTAACTTTCATTGCATGGCTGGTATACCCGGGTACTACCCGTTCGACTGTGACACATCCTGACAAGTTCAGCTTGTACCGCTGACTTCCGGATTTTGGCAGCCTGTTGTACTCATTGGTAGGATGCCATCTTTTCCTATGTCCAGGATGGGATACATTCCATACACATATCCGACTGTAGTGGACAACACCTCTCCACAGTCGACGGTAGGGTTGCCACCTTTTCAACTGGCCAAAGTGGGACATTTTTGGTACAAACATCACATTTTACAGGCCGACATATACCCACGGTCAGTACACAGAATAGAACTTAGAATTCTTGCCTATATAAAAGCTTATTCTTGTAGCAGTTTAGTTGCTTATTCTGTTTCTTATAACATTTATGTAATTTAGATACAGAAAAACTGTTTAATGCCACTATTACATAAAGTATAGGGAATAATTTTGTCCTATAATCTCAGGACATTTGCCATTTTTACAGGTTTTTGTCAGGACACAACTGCCCAAAGAGGGACTGTCGCTCGCAAAGTGGGAATCCTAGTCGACGGTACAGATAATACTGTTCCTTTCAGCCTATGTGTGTCCTTATTGTTGTAGCTGTTTATATGCTCCTTCTGTTTGGTTTACATGCTTATTCTATTTCCTATCATATTTGGTATGTGAAATACGGACATACCTTTTGTAAGTGACTATTACATGCCTTGTGGGATAGGATTCGGACATACAGTCGCCAGATATCTACATTTCTTGTGTATTTTGTTATGGACACATCTACCCAGCTGTGTACCCTCCCTCACATTATGGGTCAGCTGGTGACCCTCACCATTGGGCTGGACATACCTACTGGCAGCTCACTAACATATGATGCATTTCACTTCCACTTGGTATAGCTATCTACACTGCATTGGACTACGGCCACACGGTCTTACATGTCATTTGTTCGCAGGATAGGGACCCGTTATTCCCTACCATGCATTTATGTTTGCTTCTTCACTTTGTGCTCGCAGGTACTTTCTTGCATGCTTTGCATATGATTCAGTATCCAAGGACACTGACGTGATTACTATCTTGCAACTTTATATGCAAGCATTTTAGGTTGCACATCGACAGCTGCCATTTCCACGCCTCCGTGCGGCACTTCGACACGCCCTATGCACTCGCGCTCCTTTCCTGTGCACGTGGCTGTGTCGGCAGCGCGCCTTCATAAATATGCATTTGGCACTACTGCGCCCTCTTCACGCCGCACGGTCGGCGCAAGCCTAACTCCGGCCTTGCGCAGAGCTTCATGAATCCCGGGGTATATCTATCCCTTCTTTTCCTAAAGATCATTCCTCTTACCCCATTTTCAGATCAGAAATAAAAGCACATTTCAAGACTCTAGGAAAATACAGCTGTTCTTTCTAGTCAACATAAATTAACTTCTTCATATCCTTCTCTCTACATAGCTTGCTCAGACTCTACTTTTGCTTGTAATTCAGCAGGGCAACTCTGATTTCCACTCTGTGTATAATGCATGTACTTATTGTGTTTTATCAATCACTCAGTACATAATGTCATTTATCTATTGCATTATACCCTCAAGCCAACGTGCTTGGCGACCCCTAACCGGGAAAAGCCAAAAGAAGAAAATATAATAATCATATACACCGCATGTTATCATTCATTCTGTATATAATATCACATATCTATTGTGTTTAACCTCGGGCTAAGCCTGAAACATGTCCAATGGGAAGTGCTCTACCCAGGTTAAGAAATTCAAAATAAAACAGCATGAAGACTAAAATACAAAATTCTATTACTTATTATTTCAAAGCACCACACTAACTAGGACTTCGTCTTATTCAACGCAACAAAGTACATCTCTTGAGCAAAACACAGTCATCACTGTATATTATTGCTATAGTGTTTTTCACACGAGAACATCTATATTCCTAATATTTCACACACCCACACATACTTATTTTCCTCAAAAGATGACAAATAAAGAAAAAGTCAAGTAGACATACACAGCAATCATAAAATATAGCATCATACTTTACAAATGCACCTCATTTTGTTGTAAAAAAATCCATGCTCCTCGCTGTTGAAAGTGGAAAGAGTCAATCAAGTATCCACAATTCTTTAACTAGTAACTCATTACAAATGGTACGGAGAATCATAGCAACTAATCAAAATAAACATTTAACCATCCTGTGAACCTTCTAGTTTAAGTTTTAGCAATATTTTGGAGCTACAATGTTAAAATAGGTGGACAATGTGCTTATACACCGACACTAATTCCCTTCCTGCAAACAAAAGCAGTATTTACCATGCAAGTAAGCGAGAAATTATAAAACCACAAAACTCTTAAGTACCCTTACCACGGCAGGTTTTTACTCTGCAAATCTCGCTGTGATTTTCCAGAAGATGACATACTGCTACGTGTGCTAAAAGACACTGAACACAAAACTACATGCAAGTAACGTCAAATCCAAATAAACATAACACAGTTAGGTAAGACGAATTCAGGCGCGAGAGCCTGAGCAGAAGTCGAATAACGCGAGATGTTTTGGGGCCAAACAGATACGCGTTAAAGTTCATTGGACAAGTACTAAGTGGGCGGAGCACAACATGGTCACGTTTATTTAGTGTACATGACCTGGAAGTGGGAAGTCTTTCGCTGGTATTGAAGTTTGTGTTTGAAAGCGTTGTCGAAATTTAGTATGAAGTAGACGAAACAGCTAGACGTAGTAATGTATGTAACTGTATAGTAGGTGTTAGTAAAGTAGTCATGTTAAAAGCTGTTCAGAGTATTACTATTTCACTGCTCAAAAAGAGATGGAAATTAACTTTCAGGGATGATGGAAGATGTGGTGATATTGTCCTCCATTTTTTTAAGAGCGTGTGATCTCGGATGAACTATATTTATAGTCCGGGGACTGCTGATGTACATATCTGACGTCACCCCCTTAAAACACTGTTAATATTTTTACTATACTGGAATTCAATGGTGCAATACTTTGTAAGTGTGCTACAGAGCAGTTTTACCCAAGTCAGAATCCTCGGAACATAGTTAAGGGAGTCAGACGTCGCAAAATTTCGTTCCCACCTTTTCTCGTCCCTAATGTATATTTTTATTTTTTAAAGTATTCGAGTGTAGAAATTAAGAATATTCATTAAAAGCACGACCCCTTCCAATCTGGACAATGTGTCGTGCAAACAGTATGTACTACGTGAACTATTCGTCACAGGTAGGCGTGAATAAATCGTGATCTTAGGTGGTGGTTGCCGCTGTGCGCGTGTGGAGGGGATTTTGAAATCTGATGACATTGTCTAGTTTTATGTAATAAATAGAGGCAGATCAGTGTAATGCATTAGAATAGTGCCTTACCGTCTCGGCTCTGCTGCCCTAGTGGCATAATTACTTGTTACACTGTTTGACGCGTCAAAATTAGTGCCTTCTTAACTTGCTCCATTTCGCCACAAATTGTTCGAATCCGGTATTGGGGGCATTATGATTTTTGTCAACTTCTTAATATAAATATATTTTTTAATATTGCTCTTATAAATTTCGAAAGTTGGTAGAATAACATGTTTAGCATTAACATGCATTTCTGAAGGGTATGAATTCTGTAAATCGAATATCTTTCAGCATTTAGTGACTACAGTCATCAGTGGTTTGCCAGAAAACCTCAACTTTCCTGATTTTGACTCAAATTTTAGCTCTGTCCTTCTTAATCCCTCCTAAAACTTGTGACTTTCGGAGGAAAGGTGGTGAATTATACTCATTAAATAATGACAAAAATGAAGCTATAGATTTATTTCACAAAATGTGTATTAATTAACATTCATTTATTCTGTCAATGTCTCGTGTTAATAGTACTAAAACGTTCTTGATTTTTAAAAGATTTGTCCTTGATTCTGTTGAAATTTCTCCCTGATTGGCTAAGAGCTTTGAGCAGACTAAAAACTATGAGATGAAAATCTGGACAATTGAGAGGTGGGGCTTCGCAATACCTATGGCAGACTCAACAAAGTTCTTTGAGCAATAGGGGAAACTTTTAGAAATACTAAGTATGCAAATAAATTGGGTATGGTGGTTACAAGTAAACACCAGCGAAAAGAAGTTTATGAAGTACCAGTTACATTGATCTTTATAGGATAACAATGCAGACTTGAACAAATTACAAACTTGCAATGCAATAAAAATGAATGTTAGTCAGAACTTAACAATTGAGTCAATGTTTAAGACGCCTCTTGTCCTGCAGTACTACACTGAATGACCGCAAAACTTCTTAGAGTTGCAATCTTTTTCCACATGTATACTGCTATAAAGGGACATGGCAAACCAGTGTTGTTCTGACAAAACAGAGTATGAACGAGACATTGCTTTAGTGGTGGTTTGTCTACAGGATCACAGTCATCACTATCACATTTTTTCTCTCTCCATTTTGAAAGCACGTACTTCAAATATTGTTTTCGCAAAGTTGCTGAACCACTTTTCTTTTTCACTTTTTGTATAAATTTTTTATACGCTGACTTCCACTACAACCACTACCTTCTTTCAGGCTATAAGGTTACATGTTGGGGAACTGTAAGGTATGGGTCCAGAAGTTATATTTAATTTCCAAGATGAGGAGAGTAACAAGTTAACAGTTGTAAGAAAGGGACGTAAAACATATGGAGACAAACATCTGCTATTTTTAAGATGTTTCTTCTTCAAAGGAGTTGGGGTGGACAAGAAACTGCTGACACTGTTAGGACTGAGAGAAAGAATAATTGCATTTGTTTAGTGTGGCAAAGAAATTGTCCGGATAATTTATAACAACTAGGAAACAGACAGTGAGAACCCAAGCTAACTTTGCATAAAGCAATGGCTGTGTGCAAGATGAATGAAATAAAGATAATATTTTTATTGAAGGATTGTCATGGCTGGACTTAATGTAAGTATGATGTACAAAGTATGATGTACAAAGCACGAAGTGAAAGTATGTGATAAATGCAACAACATAACTTGAACTATATCTGGCAAGTCAGTACTATGTATATATCTTTGCCATACAAATATTACATTAAGTAATTTTTATATTTGATTACTGCAGGTTATAATCTTCAGATTTTTTTGCTTCTTGTCTAGCATTATATTGTACTAATTCTGTTATACAACCCATTCGTGTACTACTATATCTGTCTTTGTCTCTAATAACTTTGCTTTTAATGCATACCTTCCTGAATGGCAAACTTTTACAACTTTAACCCAAAGTTTATGACTTTGTAAAATGCAGTGAAGCAACCACAACTGAAGGAAGAGACATTTACAAATTTAAAAAAGTGGCAATGCCTCTTTTTGCAAAGCTGTTTTTCTGTGATTATTAAAGAGCTCTTACAAATACTATTTGGAGTGTTTGCTATGGGTGCATTACTGCATGTATTTTGGCTTTTCCCGGCATTTTTACAAGATGATAATCATTTAGTAAAGAAGGAAGTGAGCAAATTAATAAAATTTAAAAAATCTGATTCCGGGCATGATATTTTGTAAAAATGTAAAGATTTTGGCACCAAATTATTTGACAGGAAAATATCTGCAAATGCTTTAGTTAGACAAACTACCAAGATCCCTTGCACATGGGATAGTGCTACTATGGCTAAGGGTGAGAAATAAAGCAAGATCTTATCTGACTAGAAAAGCTTAGTTATACCCTCCTGAATGGCTTATCAGTATAATTACAGATGTAAAGTAAGACAACTTTAGATAATCTGTTTAGACCTACAAGACCTGAATAAAATAATCAAAAGACAGGCCATTATATTTTCCTAAGAGATGAGGTTGGCAACAATACCCAAGCCAAATATTTTTATTTGATAATTGCCAACCAGGGTTTCCTGCAGATTTAGGCCGGGCCACGCTTGAAGTTATTTACTGTCCATATACTGCCGCAAAGAGAGTTCCTGTTTGACACTTCATTTGACACAGAAGTATTTCTTAAAATGATTGAACAGCCAAAATGTTGATACTGACAAAAAAGTTGAAACCGCCGACACTCTGCTATGCACTTGCCGATTTAATAACCTTTGTGCATGTAGAATTAAAAAAAAATTTTTGCAAGGAAACAAGCCCCTTGTGCCCCCTGCTATTTATATATACTGACTCTGCGATCATACAATATTAGCATGGGGCACATATGTGCCCCACCCCGAGAATTGTCTGAGTTTTCAAACCTGTCTGCTTCATTGATTTGTCAGCTAAAGTGATGTCAACCAAAACCAATCCCTTTAAGCTGTTGTTACCATGAACATATTTAACTGTTGGTTATTTCAAAGGGAAACAAAAAACATGAACTTGGTGGGTCTGGGTGGCAGGATTTTATGATCAAGGCAGGGAAAGTGATTTTACTTGTGAGAGGTAATGAATCCCTCAGTTTACCTTACTGTTGATATGATAGCACAAGAAGACATTCCCCGGGATTCATGAAGCTCAGCGCAAGGCCAGCGTTAGGCTTGCTCTGACCGTGCCGCATGTAGATGGCGCAGTAGTGCCATATGCATATTAATGAAGGCGAGCTGCCGCCAGAGCCACGTGCATAGGAAACGAGCACGAGTGCATGGGGTGTGTCGAAGTGCAGCAGGGAGGTGTGGAAATGTTGGCTGTTGACGTGCAACCTAAAATGCTGAATATTACAGTCTGCCTGCAATAGTAATCACACCTGTAAGTGTCCGTGGATACTGAAACGTTTGCAAAGAATGCAAGACAGTTCTTGCGAACACAAGAAGCAAACACAAATGCATGTTAGCGAATATAGAGTCTCCATTCCTCTAACAAATGACAATTAAAACCGTCTGCCTGTAGCCCAATGCAGTGTACATAGTTATACCAAGTGGAAGTGAAACGCATCATGTTAGAGCGCCAATAATAGCTATGTCTAGCGCAATGGTCAGGGTTACCACCTGTCCCACATTGTGAAGGATAGTACACAGCTGGGCAGTTGTGTCCATACCGAAACCATTCTAAGTGTAAAATATCCTGCGACCGTATGACATAAGTATGTCCCACATCGCATGTAATAGTCACATACAATAGTAATATCCGTATGTAACATACCACGTTACAAGAAATAGAGTAAGCAAGTATACAAAACAGACGGAGTATATAAACTGCTACAACAATAAGCCAACATGTAGGCATAAAACAAAAGTAGTATCTGTAGTACGACCATGGGTATGTGTCGTCTTGTAGAATCTGATTTGTGTCTGAAAAATATCCCATGCTGGCAATATAAAAAGGTGGCAACCCTACCAATGGTCAGAGCAGTCGGCCAGAAATCCGCCCATATGCGGTCCAAGCCGTTTTTGTCAGGATGTGTAAAAGTTGAATGGGTATTACCCGGGTGTACCTACCATGTCATGAAAAAGAAGTACTGGCGTGTATCTATGTGCGTGATGTACAGCATGTGGAAGGTGAAAAATGCCAGGGTATTCCTCACACCCATACAGGTACCTGACATATGTAGTGTATGCAAATGTGTTCTCTTGACTGTGCCATGGGTCATCAACCAAAGAAGGGATGGATGGAGTATCTGGAATATGTGTGTGGGGGTGATGGGTAGTGTTATAATTCACAAAGGTGAGACTGTGTTGGATGCACAATAGGTGAACTGGAGGTGTATGAGGGAGCAGCGTGTGAATCAGAAAGAAACACATAGAACAAGCATACACGTCCGCAATACAACCTGACAGGCCATACTGTAGAACACAATCACACAAACATGTGAATATTAAAATGTGCGATACACATGTACAGAAACGTTACCTGCACATACCCACAGAATGCTCTGGACGGAACTGGGCCATCCAAATGTAACGCAGCTGGATGCATAATTGAATACCCATCATCCCCTCTACAGCACACAACCCGCCCCCATTCCTGAACGTCCACCAAATCCAGCCATACTCGGGTGACTAGCTTGGCGCAGCCATAGCGACACATACTGACCACTACTCATATGTAGTAGGCAGTGTCAGGATTGCAAACTATGTATCCCTTGCATGTAAAACCCTAACATATTTTCGTAAATCCATAAGAATCCTTGTTCAATTTTTGGATATCCCTCATGGGATACTTATCCTATGTAAACAGCAGACCTGATATAACAACACTATGTCCACTCCTGTAGACATCTGGACAGAAGTTGTATGTGCAGTAGTGGTTTACGAAACTGTTCAGCCTGTAGATGGTTATGCAGAACCTACTACCCAGGATCAAACACCTGCCTGTGATGCACGTCTCCCCACAAGAATTATCGAGAGAATATATTGTACACAGTCGCATAGTGGCACTTGGAAATAATGTGATTTAAGGCGCTGACGTAAGCAGGGTACCACCTGACCCACTGTGTGAGGGACAGTCACTGTTTGGGTAGGTGTGTCCTGACCAAGAATGATACAATGGCAAATGTCCTGTGATTGTAGGAAATAACTGTGTGCCATACGTCATGTAACAGTTGCCTAAAACAGTTATTTCTGGATGTACAATACGTAAATCGGACAAGAAACAGAATAAGCAACTAAAGTGCTACAGGAATAGGCTCTCATCTAGGAAAATAATGAATGTTCTAAACCCTGTACTGACCATGGGTATGTGTTGGCCTAAACAATCTGGTGTGTCCAGAATATAGTCCATCCTGGACGTATGTAAATGTGGCAACCCTACCAATGGTCAGAGCATTCGCACAATAACTGGCCAGCCTCTGAATCACCCACAAAACCAGTGACCTTTGGAGGAAAGGTGTTGAATGACCAATGACAGTAAATAAGAGTAATAGACGCATTTAACTGCAGAAAACAAGTATTAATACATATGGCTCTAAGTCTGTCAACACATTTCAAGTTAATAGTACTAATATTGTAGAAGTGTCCGTGATTGTCTCTGATTTGTCATTGCCTTGTCCCTGTCCCTATTACAGAGGTCCGTACACATATGTACACCAACAATCTGTCACATATGTAGACAGTACTATTGCATACCTGTAATGAAGTCATAACTGATGTCCAGAATAATATTCATCGTATATGTGACTGAAATAGTGAAATGTGAATGGAAACACCAGTGGACACAACCTCCCACCCTGTATTATGTAGTGGAACCACCCCCCACACTATATTATGTAGTGCCAACATAGTAATCTGGTGAGAGGTGGCCAAACACCTGCATCTGTAAACACAGGTAAAATGTTAAAATCGGGACCAACTCCATCCATGTGCTAAATCTGACATTAGAAAGGGTCAGGGAAGTTCCGGTCACCAGTCGGACAAGCCTAAACCCGGATCACCACATGATCACCTTGACAATCAAACACATGTATGTGCCAGGACTATAAGCTTTGGAGTTCTGAATATTCTTGGAGTGAGTAAACATGCAGCACAGGTCCAGAGCAGTAGGGAATAGGGAATTTCGTATGTGTAGTACTGCCGTTTTCCCAGCAGGAGAATGGATGCTGCTGTGTAAGTGAAGCGGTGAGGCGTATGTTAGGGTAGCTATGAACCATGGGTATACATATACATGAAGCAGAACACCAATAGTGTAGTGGTTAGAGCATCTGCCTAACGTAAATGCATTCCCGGTTCAAGTACGACTATAGCACATATCACTTTCTTGTGTAATGAATGCCTCTGTGCTGTAACGCCAACATTTAAACACGTAAAGGTGAACGTGTGTTTCGCATGGGGACGTTAACCGGATTCCATCAATCAAAGTGGAACTGTCATAATGAATAAGGCACACCTAAGCACAAAGAAGTGGCAGTAAACATATGTAACTCACAATAAGGATATGCAAGTGCACCTGCGCGTGTGTAAGCAGCTCCCAGCATAAGAAATGTATGTTGTTTTGTTCAGATGTAACTTATATATGTATATATAGCTATATAGATGTGTGTATAGATATATATCCGCAGACATAAAATAAAGAAATACATGAAAAGAAATATATATATATATATATATATATAGAATGAACGCCGAAAGGAGAAAGCATACACATGGGTTGTGAAGGGAATCTAGAGCAACTAAGGTATTATACAGTGCTTGCAGTGTATGTCAGATAAAGCTGCCCAAGAGTGAGCAGAGCACCGCTATTCACACCAGAGGCAGGGTTATACCAGTGGGCATAATATCGTTGAACTGCTACGTCAACATTACACACAGACGGAATGTATTTCATGTTGTGACCACCTACACTTGTAACCCGCAAATGGCCGTAATCTATAACACCAGGAAAGGCACGCATGTGCAAATAATACACAAGGTGGTACAAAATGTGTGTAGGGCCCCTAACGCTCTGGAGAGGGCAATGTGTAAAGGTGTGTAATGGTTGCGATATCATGTGGATAATGGCTGTTACGCGTGGAAACTCAACACGGGTGGGTTGGAGGAACTATGGCTATGCCATTATGGATACAGGTGTGCCAGGGTTGGTTGTGCCGGTTCCAATGGAGCGGCCCGTGTAGGTCAGCTAGTACGTAGGTGCGATTCTCAGCTAGAGCGTCTTCTGCATGGAGACATGCGTGAATGGTCATACCGTCGTTGAAGGTTGTGCGTCAGGGCTGGCAACTATGCACGTAAAAGTCTTATCAGCCAATCAGTAGCGGACCGGAGTTCCGCAGTGGCAACCCCTAACCGGGAAAAGCTGAAAGACACAACAACATGCAGACATCAGTATGTTGACGTATATTCTCTGTAACACATGCACTCCATTTATTGACATAAATAATATGAATGTACACAGACACAAATACAGTAGCAGGCATACTAGGCTGTGTAGACGAGGAATAGGTCAAATGACACTGTATCACATCACACTTAGCGGTACTCCATACACAAAGTGCGACATCTGTCCACTGTATAACGTGCTATATACCGATTACAAGTTAACCGGAGTGAAGTGTCGGTGTCATAATGACTAAGGCCATGGTATGCTGTTGAAGCAGAGATAAAACCCAATACGCATGTGTAAGTGTGTTTGTACGGGAAATGTATTGGTCAACGGACACACAGATGTGTGTGTGTGTGCATATATATATATATATATATATATATATATATATATATACACACACACATACACACACATATACATACATATATATATATATACACACATACAACATTTATTGATATATACACATATACACAATTTAAATATATATATGTCATTGTAGATATACACATGTACATAACTAGTTTACTGTACAGCAAGCAATTACGGGTAACATATGTTCAGACTGGGTATATGTTACTGGGAGGTCCAATAAACAAACGTTTATCCCCCACACCATGCAGCTAGGCCAGTCAGACATACAGACACGCAATAAAGGTAAATACACCGCTGCTTTCCAAACCACAAGCAGGAAAGTACCAGTGGAAGAGATCTTCAAGGTCTACACTTTAAACATGGATAATGGGGTCCCTAGCCGGACACCAAAAATTCACTATACAAGCAGCCTATGGTCATTGAGGCGAGCAGGATGTAGCTGTACACGGAACAGTAGGTTGTACAAGTATGATAACACATGGGTTGACAAGACGTACGACATGTGTCCCGAGATGGGGAGAGTGGGCAGTGTGTAGGGGTGTGTTCATACACCAGCTGCCAGCTGCACTCACAGTAAGTATGAGTCATGAGTGCTGTAGAGGGGTGTCAGGTAGGTGAATCATGGGTATGCAATAATGGGCCTAAGTGTGCAGGTGTCGGTTGGCAGAGATGTAGTAGGCACGCCCAGCGGAAGTAATTAATATTCCTATGTGGGCATTGCTGACGCTCATAACTCCCAAACATGAAGAGCATGTCTACTGGATAGTCTGCAAGCCATTTGGGGAACACACAGGGATTATATCAGTGCCCTGTGCCCAATGATCATGGACGTCCATGATTACGAATCAGAATCCAACACAGTCCTACCTAAACCCCACCAGAACTAGTGATATTAGGTCAACAGATGGCGGAATAGACGTAATGCCTGACAGCATATCTATATATATATATATATATATATATATATATATATATACACATACATACATACATACATATATGTATCCATACATATACAGACACAGAAATATAAATATAATATCATATATATATATATATATATATATATATATATATATATATATGTGTGTTACTGTAGATATACAGACCGGGCATATGCTACTGGGAGGTCCAAGAAACAAACGTTGCCCTCCCACACCGCCCAGCTAGGCCGGTCAGACATACCAACACGCAATAAAGGTGAATACACCGCTGCTTTCAAAAACACCGTCAGGAAAGTACCAGTGTGAGAGATCTGCAAGGTCTACACTTTAAACATGGATAACGGGGTCCCTTGCGGGACACCAATAATTCACTTTACATATGAACCCGTGGTAATCAATGTGAGCAGGATGTACCTGTACACAGAACAGTAGGTTGTGCAAGTCTGATAACACATGGTTTGACAGAATGTACGACATGTGTCCCGAGACGGGGAGTGTGTGCAGTGTGTAGGGGTGTGTTCATACCCCAGCTGCGCTCACAGTAAGTATGAGTCATGAGTGCTGTAGAGGGGTGTCAGGTAGGGGAATCATGGGTATGCCATAATGGGCATAAGTGTGCAGGTGCTGGTTGGCAGAGATGTATTAGGCACGCCCCGTGGAAGTAATTAATATTCCTGTGTGGGCATAGCAGACGCCTATACCTCCCACACCTGAAGAGCACATCTACTGGATAGTCCGTAAACCATTGGGGGAACACATAGGGACTATAACAGTGCCTTGTACCTGATTAGCATGGACATCCATGATTACGAATCAGAATGTAACACAGTCCTAACTAAACACTTCCAGAACTAGTACGTTTAGGTGGACAGGTGGTGGAATACACGTAATGATTAATGAATACATGTATGAGTCATGTACAGCATGTACCTCGACAAATGTGAATGAATACATATGCCCTGTGACTGTCAATGTGTCAGGTTAATAGAACCAATCAACTAAATGTGTCCCTCAGGGTGTTATGCAGTGTCCCTGATACAAGTGTTCATTCTCCCCCATTCATATGTGAGGTCTGCTAGTGACGGAAAGCGCATATTCCGCCGACCACCGTAGGCAGATGATAGCATAATAGTGTGGAGTTACCACCTGTCCGCCTTTGTGAGGAACACTCTACTCTGGGCAGTTGTGT
Organism: Protopterus annectens; assembly: GCF_019279795.1. Taxonomy (NCBI): domain Eukaryota; kingdom Metazoa; phylum Chordata; order Ceratodontiformes; family Protopteridae; genus Protopterus; species Protopterus annectens. The sequence continues at coordinate 304,129,140 of NC_056733.1, read as the reverse complement.
CCTGCAAAATGAATGTTACGGCACATGGCCTGTGATATCGGGAAAAGAGTTCATATATTGTGTGTAGTGGTGTCATAAAATGATATTGTTGTATCTGAAACAGGTACATGAACATGTTATAGGAAACAGTGTTAGCAACTATAATGCTACAATAATAACCTTAACGTATGCAAATTGGTGAAGTAGTCAGTATACTACTGGCTGTGGGTATGTGTTGCCTTGCCAAATGTGACAGCTCTACATATAGGTCCTATAGGGCTGCCACCTTTCCAAATGGCCAAAGTGGGAGTTGCTCTGTAGAAATGTCAGACGTACCAGGTCAGAACATACCTACAGCCATGCATAGTGCAGACGTATACATAGTCGCACAAATCAAAGCTTAGTCTAGCAGCAGTCAAGTTGCTTATGCTACTTCGTCGCACAAATCAAAGCTTAGTCTAGCAGCCGTCAAGTTGCTTATGCTACTTCACATAACATATCGACGTGTCATGTATACAATAACCGTTACATGCAACTATTACAGACACGTAGAATATAATATTGTCCTGTAATCGGGACATTAGCTATGGCTAGAGTATTGTCGCATGACACATATGCCTAATGAGGGACTGTCCCATGCAAAGTGGGAAAGGTGTTACGCCTAGAATATGGACAATCTAAAAGGTGGAAATCTTACAATAGGTATGCGGTAGCATGACCCGGCCGAGAGATGCGTTTCCCAAAACACATTTACATGTCAGCATTGCAGAGTATCAGTTCCCATGTATCAGCCAGATGGCAGCAGATTGTATGAGGAAGATGCATATCATATGATGACGTCACTGGACAGGCCGCCGAGTCTGTACAGTCGAACGCCTGCCGTTGCCTAATGTTTAGCCATACCCGGTACTGTAATCATGTAGTCCGATGTAATAGGCATCACAAGGGATCGCGCCCACCCAGTGTGAGTGACAAATGGAAGCACCAATGTCGGTGCACGTGCAAGTGAGTGAGCGAGCGGGTGTACGCTTGTTTGTCTACCAGTATGCGAGTATTGCACTGTTAAAGAAATGTGGAGTCTAAACAAGTATAAGGAGCTGTAACCAGAGGTCAGCAGTGCTTAACAATGTGCAAACCCACGCACAACTGCTCCCACCGGCTGGAATGTGCCTTACCCACTCCGTATCCAAGGGCGTTATTCTGGACGAAAACAAAGAACCGTCCTTTGCATGTGTTGGTAGCAATACCCTGCGCACACAGCTCATGTGAATTGCCAATACACCATGGCATATATACAGACAATAGACAGTACCACACACATACCATACAGCACAGTCATCCAACAGTATAGCAAGGTACTGGCAGATATGTCCGGACCACTGGTGTTTGTAGACCTGGCCGTTCTGTTTTTCAGTGTGTGAGCATGCCCAGTATGACTGTTACGCATGTTGTCGACTGACATTACCGTCATACCATCATGTTTTTGAGCATGCCCACTATGGTCAACTGGATCGCATGTGTGTCATGTCCATGTAGTCAGTACTGTGTTGCCGATCCCTGCGTTGTACACCGACAGGTGGCACGCTGTATCTGCAGGGTAGCTAACGGTCATGTGGCATTGACTGTTGCAACATTTCTGCACAGCGTGGGGGGACATTCAACTGCATCCACAGTCCTACACAGCACCGGGGGTGGTGCACCTGACTCTCACATGTGTACGTTGGAAGGGGGGCACAGCTGAAAGTTGTACACATTTGCGACTACTGTACTGGTATGCCAGGTACGCCATTTCAGTGTGTGTACCTACCTAAATTGCTGGTTGGAGGCATACCAGTGTACGTCAGATCCTAGCTTGAATTACCAGCATAGTGGTTTCAGACGTCCTAGCCTTCACAACCTGCATCCAACTGCCTGGCCTGCTGTAGTCTGTGTGTGTGTTTGTGGGGGTTGGGGTCATCCATTGGGCATCTCCAGAGGCCATTGTATAGAATTTCCCTGTAGTGGTCTACACCTGTCCAGCTGTATGCGACTTGTGTGGGCTGTATGGACAGACATGATGTTCAGCCCATAACCTGCAGTGGGTTAGGACACCCTGTGTACTACTGGCTACTATTGTGACCCCGGTTTGTGCTACAGATGTTGTGGTGCCACTATGGACGTGCACTGTTTGCTGCCCTAACAGTCGGCCACCAGATTCCCTTGTATGCTCACATCCATACCATAGCTACAGGTAAATAGACATTCTAATATAATTGCCAATTGGTAGGTTGATTGACTTTCCTTGGGGGTGTTCCAGAGTTGAGGATGGTGCTGGAGGGCTGCCTATGTTGGATGCACACATTGCACTTCCTGTACATGGCTGAGCACAGGTAGTGTCATGTTTGGCATCCCTTGTACTGTCTGTGCGAGTCAGAGAGGGTGAAATTCCCTGGGTACCTACTGTGTCAGTGCATATGCCATGTGTTGCCTCCTTGCCAAGGGCAGGTCATACTGTGCATGTCTCCTTTCACCGACTGCATCCAGCTCAGGTAGTTCCTCCTCCAAGTCACACTGTGCCTGTACAGGCCTTGGCATTGGTGGGGGGCTGTTTGGCCATGCCCCATGCTGTTCCTGCTGCAACTGTTACCACAGGATCAGATTGTGTAGCATAGCACATACCATAACAATTTGTGTGCATGTAGCTGGTGAATACTGCAAGGGTCCATCGGATGTGTCCAGACACCAGAACTGTGACCTCAGCATCCCAAATACACTCTCAATTATATGTCTTGCCTGTGCGTGTGCCTCAGAATGGTGTAGTTGTTCAGGTGTGTGTGCATTGCTGATGGGTGTCATCAGCCATGACTCCAGTGGTTACCCAGCATTCCCCACTATGTGACTATAGGAAATGTCCATATTGCCAAAGGTGTGGTACAGCTGCGTCAGATGCCATATATTGGAATTGTCATAGCTTCCAGGACAGACAGCACACACATTCAGTTTAATGCCCTGTCCATCGCATACTGCCTAGCTGTTGGAGGGTATGCCCCTGCAGTGACTGTAGGCCCTACCCCGCTCACCGGGTGATGCTTTGATTTGTATGTGCGTGCAGGCTGTAGCACCCAGTACCTCAGGGTAGTCTGCCATTTGGTGGGAGAGACACATATTACTGGCCAACAAAGCACATGTGTTGAGGACATGTACGTGTTCACTGGCACGTGGTGACATGGCATCTGCGAACTGGTGCAATACTCTGGATGCAGATGCCTGTGAGATCCCCATGATATCCCCAGTTGTGCATTGGGAGGTACCTGTGGCTAGTATACCTAGGCCAACACATACCTTGGTATTCACTGGGATGGGTTACCCTCGGCCTGTTCGATGTGTCAGGTGTGGCCGGCGCAGTTCACCAAGCTGCTGTAGGAGGTCTCTGTCCACCCCATAGTGCTCCATTATCACCAGGCCATGTAGCCCCTGGTAGGTTACCCTGGGTCTGTAAAGAGTTCTGTCACCTCACTAAGGGTTGTTCGGCAGCATTCACATCCTCACCACCCTGAGCCTCTTGCACATGTTGGTCCATGTTGCCTGCTGCAGCCCTTCTCATTTGGTTGGATTGTGTCGAGAAATGTCCCCGCATGTATACACCGGTGGTGTAGAGTGTGGGAGAAACCTGTGTGTATGGTGCTTGGTCACTTTACCGTAGTGGTCATGGGCGGGCTGGCCATGTAATCTGCTGATTGTGCTAATTATCACCTGTCTGTGCAGCCTGTTCACCTTGACTACTCCACTACTGCTGCTGTTCTTCCCAGTTTCACCAGGCATGTATAGACACACCCCTAGCTTAGGCGTGCTAAGGCAGGAGCAATCCCAAGGCACAGAGCTCCAGTGTACGTACAGTATGCCTAAAACCCCACCCATGCCTTCACCTATATTCCAGTCCTGCACCCGGCTATCTACACACATACATTTTTGGGATCTGCATCACACCCTGGGGATAAACGGGATTCACTATTGTCAACCTCATTTGCATAGTATTGTCTTCTAATGCATAGTCATATGACCCATACTGATCCTCCAAATTAATAACCACTGCTTACTGTTGCTCAGATCCGCACACAACTGGCTAAAGGTGACTTACTATCACCGTATTCGATGTCCCTTGTTTTTCCCATCAAAAAAATAATCAGTCTCTACATGACTAGAACCCAGGACCCTGTACACCACAGATGATGCACTTTACCACTAAGCCGTGGCAGATATACATACATCTGAGGTGATCACGTACAAATCAGCCAGCACAGACACTCAATAGTGCTAATGTCCATATATATATATATATTCTTCACTCTTTATAAAATACCTTCTGTTCATATTTATT